>NC_137966.1:24522026-24769526 GCF_963924665.1 Micromys minutus | reverse complement strand
AGCCTGTCCTCAGTCCACTAATCAGCCTGTCCAACGCCCCACCCCAAATCTCCTTCTGTCTTTCTTGTTAACCTGCCCAATCAGAGAACATGTCTCTACCAGGTCATGTGGCTCTTTCCACCCCTGTTAAGGTAATACCCCCTGCCATCTTTACTGCTGTTGGTCTCATAAGCCAACAGGATCTCTTAGCTTACCTGCCTCTTAGCCCCACACCTTCACATATAAATGTCTCCACACTAGATCATACTGGCCCAGAGAAGTGGACTGGGGGTTTAGAGAATGGGGTTTTTATTTTTCAGCCCTGAGACTGGGGGCTTAGGGAATGAGATCTTTACTTCTTAGCTCCGAGACTCACATTTTGCTTTACTTTCTGCCTTTTCTGATAAAACATAAATCAAACTCAGCATAGAGGAGGAAAGGCTTTATGTAGCTTATACTTGCTTCCAGTCACAGTCTATCACTGCCTGCTGGATTATTGACAGGCTCCAACCCAGCTGGATTTCTTATATAGTCCAACATGCTGGTCCTGGGAATGGTCTTTTTTACCAATTATTCATCAAGACCACCCCTCACAGATATGACGGCAGGCAAATCTGCTCTAGGAAATTCCTAGACTGACACTCCTTCTCAGGCAAGTCTGGACTTGGTCAAGTTCAGCGATAACTAGTTCAGATAACTAGGGATCCACCCTAGACGTTTAAGATCAGTGGAAGCTAATGAGGTCACCTCCCTAGGCCTTCTCAGGGCAGACTGGACCTTCTCTTTGCCATGGAAATCGCATTTCTCAGCTGCCACTGGGGCTGTCTGATCCACGTGAATGTCCCAATATGTCCTGTCATGTGTTTTGATGCATGTGTGCTTCCTCTGACCTTCTGAACTTGACATAATGAATTCAGAGTCCAGCTCATACCCGTTTGCAGCATGCATCTCTTGCTATTCATTCATTGAGTGTTATCTGCTCTCACCTTCCTGCCCATCATAACCATGCATCGAGGTGGGCACATGTGGCACAGCCAACTGGCCAGGAAGCAAAGAAAGAAAAGAGCTGAGGTCCCAGTACACCCTTCAAGCCCTAAGCCTAGTGACCAACTCACTGCCACTGGGCTTCACTGACTGACAAGTGTGCCCCAAGCATTCCGAGTCCCACATCTGGATATGCAGCTGGTACCCTTCCTCAGCATCTCTTAGCACGGGTGTGTCAGCTGCCAGGAAACACTTGTTCAGCCACATTCACCCCCACGAGAGAAATGATATTTTTAAAGTTCCCTGGTTGAGAAGCAGCAAGAGAAAATTGATTTTGTAGGATCCTCTGTATTCTAGTGACGTCTCTGTGGCTCCGTGCTATGATTTTGAATTTTAAACACTCAGCACGGGCTCATGCTTGCTTTGAATGCAAGATCTTCATCCTGGAACAGTTTTGAAGGCTGTGGAGCCTTTAATAAGCGGAGTCTAGATGATGAAAGTAGGTCACTAGGGGTGGGGCTTTGAAGGTCAGACCCACCCCTGAGTCCTGTCTGCTTCATGTGGCTATGACATTGCCTTGGGTCCCCACTGCCAGAAATGTATCTACTCTGCTCTTGCCTTTCTCACCACAATGAACTAAGACCCCTTTGAAACTGTGAACCCTGCACCCCTTAAAAAAAAACCCTCTTTCCTCCATTAAGTTATTCTGTTACAGTGTTGTAAAAATAAGAATCCCAGCCTGGAAGGCATTTCTGAACTTTCCCAAGGCCAGCACAACCTCCAGAGAGCTAGAAGGAACACACAGCTGGTGTGTCCAGGAAGCTTAGAGGCCAGTTCAGCTCCTAACAACACAGCGGTGCACTGACACAGTCAACACACAGGCGCACTGACCCAGTCTCCCAAGAAACTCCCCTGTAAGCAACACCATGGTCTAAGGCCCTGAAACCCAGAAGGACAGGGATGGCTACCATAGGGCAGCTGCTGGGAACCTCACCATGAGTCTCTCTGAAGAACCAAGAGGCCACTATTCACACTGAGCTTAAAAAAAAAAAAAAAAAAAAAGAAGCAATGCTAAGGTCATAACCATGACAAGGGGGCCAGCGACCTGATCCCACTAGCACGTTCTGGACACTACTCATAAGTAAGCTGAGCTTCGCACAGCTGCAGAGAATGCGTAATTAGATGACTAACTTCGTGTTACATAAGCTAATATGACAGAGACCATACAGAAAAAAAATTCTAACTAACCTCATACCATGTGTTGACAGACAAGTGGGCCATGTGGCTGTGACAACACACTAGAAGATAGACCTTATGAGAAGACAGATGTGCTCTGACCACGGTGTGAGCCTTCTGTCCTCCATGCAGATGTGTTCTGACCACGGTGTGAGCCTTCCGTCCTCCATGCAGATGTGCTCTGACCACAGTGTGAGCCTTCCGTCCTCCATGCAGATGTGTTCTGACCACAGTGTGAGCCTTCCGTCCTCCATGCAGATGTGTTCTGACCACAGTGTGAGCCTTCTGTCCTCCATGCACATGTGTTCTGATCATGGTGTGAGCCTTCTGTCCTCCATGCAGATGTGCTCTGATCACGGTGTGAGCCTTCTGTTCTCCATGCACATGTGTTCTGATCACGGTGTGAGCCTTCTGTCCTCCATGGAGCAGTGTTAGTAGAGTTAATCTGACTTTCTAGGTTACAGCAAGTCCCAATCCTGGGTTTGACCATGGCCACACTGGCAAGTCTTCTCCCTTACTCCGTCTTCCCGGAGACTCCTTCACAGACACATGCAGAAATGGGTTTTACTGAACCCCTGCCTGCTTCTTAGTCCAGGCAAATTGGCAATCAAAACAGACAATTGTGGGGAGGGGTTCCTATTTGTACAACAATCATTGGAGGATGTGTGTGATGTGTACCTGTGATGTGTACTCAGACACTCTAATTGTGTGTGTGTGTATGTGTGTACTCAGACACTCCAGTGTGTGTGTGTGTGTGTGTACCCAGACACTTCAGTGGGGTGTGTACCCAGACACTCCATTGTGTGTGTGTGAGTGTGTGTGTACCCAGACACTCCAGTGTGTGTGTGTGTGTGTGTGTGTGTGTGTGTGCTCTGACATTCTGAGAGTGCAGAATACAGCTTCACACACTGTCGATGGGGTCACAATCCCTTTGGAGGTTAAATGATCGCTTCACAGGGATTACCCAAGACCATCAGGAAACACAGATATTTACATTATGATTCATTATATGTCATATGATTCATTACTGCATCACATGATACAGTGCAAACTTACAGCTCTGAAGTAGCAACAGAATAATTTTATGTTTGGGGGTTACCACATGAGGAACTGTGTTAAAGGGTCCCAGCACTGAGAAGGTTGAGAACCACTGACATAAGGCTTAAGCTTCGAGTGGAAATTTCCCCAGAGAATGGCTATTTGAGATTTGAAGGGGCCATGAAAGCTGCCTAGGAGTAAGCTAGAGAGATGAACAAAATCCATAGGAGCCGCGTGTGTAAAGGTCCTGAGGCAGCGGGAGAGAAAGGATGTTTCCAAGCACAGAAATGAGGTCAGTGTGACTGGAAGGCAGAGGAGAAAGAATGCCGCCCTGGGGGAAAATGGAGATGTGGCCAAAGTGGCTGCACAGCAGAAAGATTTCTCTCTATTCTAATCATCTCGCTGAGGGTTGCAGCTCATTGTTCTCCCTCCTAGTAGGCATCTCTGGAGGAGTTTCACAAGCCCCCACCCCCTTAGCAAAATCCCACTGGTGCTCTGAAAACCAGTCCAATTCACCAGCTATTTTTAAAAGGAGCTTCTGAGAGAAAGCTAAAGGCATTCTCCTTGATTCGCCAATGAGAATTTCCAGGGCTATGCATGTAGTCAAATGACTTACAAGCCTCCTTCATTCCCAGAAATATCAGGAAGTCTAAAATAGAAGCCATAGTTTGCTGCTGGGGAAACTTCAATGACATGCGAAAAGGTGGAAGAGAGAGGAAGAGAGAAACTTGCATTGAGGGCCAGGAATGAACCGCTAACAAGTGGGCAGGGACCCCAACGTTCAGACATCTTCAACCGCATGGGTCTCTGGTTCTCTGGTAAAAAGGAGACAATGCTGAAGATCCCATGACTGGCCCAAGACCAATGTCAGAACCAAAAGCCTGATTCTAGTAATGTTTCCTGAAAACCAGGCTTTCTGCTCTAGGTGAAGATGAGAGAAACTGAGGCTAGGAGGGAAATGTTGACAGGGTGACCAACCTTGCTGATTTACTCAACGCTGCAGCTGAGAGTTTCAAATCCATAGCTGGCGAGTGGCTGGTGTGCAAGCATGGGACCCTGAGTTCAACCCCAGAACCTATGCTAAACAAAAGCAACCAAAAGGGACATGGCAGCCTCTGCAGACATTTCCAGCCCTGGAGACTGCCATAAAAAACAAGAGATAGTGTGGAGGAGGAAGAGCACCTGAGACTGATGGTCTGCACACACACACACACACACACACAGAGAGAGAGAGAGAGAGAGAGAGAGAGAGAGAGAGAGAGAGAGAGAGAGAGAGAAAGACTTGAAAATACATGTATGTCTGTCCATTCACTGAAGTCATGTAAATAGGCTCTGCCTGTCAATCAGGTGTATGTCTACCAAAGATTCGGCTCAAGACTTAATTATTTCAGAGCAATTGGCAGCCATTGAGCATCAATCAGATACAGTTAACTCATTCCTCATCAACTCAGGAAGGGACAAGATCAGACTCTCCTTGTGGCCATTTGCAAAGCTTTCATGATATATGATGCCCAATGTCCAAGCTTCGTGCTGTACCCCTGCACCCCCTCACGCTCTGCCTTTCATCTTCAGAACCACATAGCTAAAATCACAAGCTCACCGATAGTTATGTCAGACGGCTGTCTCATCACCTGTCTCAGAAGTATATGCAGGAAGCGATATGAGCAAAGCCCCAGGTCACCAAAGTGCGTGCCATGTTCTTGAAGATCAGAGTCTGACTTGCAGGTGGACATCATGTTGTTGCCTTTCTCCTTCCATGATCACAGACTGGCTCACAGTGGCTGAGGCTTGCCCTCCTACCTAGCTGAATTATGTTCACTTAGTCTCTTTGTTGAGGACCTAAGGCTTCAATGAGAGTTTTAAATTATTTCAAATGCTTTGAAACGTAAGAACTGCATGTGGCCCCTGGGGTCTGTTGACATAAAATCTAAGATGATGGTTGTTGAATTATTTTAAAATTACGTGTGTGTGTGTGTGTGTGTGTGTGTGTGTGTGTGTGTGTGTGTACACTCCTAAACATGTATCTGCACACACACACATACAGTCAAAGAGACTGATACACACAAACAAACACACACACACACACACACACACACACACACACACACACACGGTGGAGAGAGAAAGCTATAGAGAAATAAACAGTTGAAAAGTTAAATGTGTTCATACAGCACATTACAAGATGCTTTGATATTTTGCAACCTATCAACATATGTGTGTACATCATTTTGTCAGCTACAAACACAGATACATTATTCACAATATTATAATTCATGTGGGGGAGTCGTTTGTTCATTTGTTTGTTTGTTGCTTTTCCAATTTGTAAAACTGATAATTTTTATATAGAACGAACTCACATCATTATTTAATATTTAATTTAAATTAATTTTGAAATAAAAGAGAATAGAAATGGAACGATGGTGGTTTGAATGAGAATAGCTCCCATAGGCACATATGCTTAATCACTTGATCTCCAGTTAGTAGAACTGTTTGGGAAGGATCAGAAGGTGTGGCCTTATTAGAGTAGATATATCTCTGGGAATGGGCTTTAAGATTTCAATATCCCATGCTGGGCTTGGTCTTGTTCTCTCTTAACCTGCAACTCATGGTTTATATCTGTAAGTGTTCAGCTACTGCCTGAGCACCATGCCTGGCCACTGCTGCCATTCCCCCCACCATGATGATCACAGACTCAACCTCTGAAACTGTCAGCAAGTCCCCAGCTAACTGCTTCTTCTATAAGTTGCCTTGGTCCTGGTGCTTTGTCATGGCTATAAAACAGTAACTAAGACAAGAATATAATAAAAATTTGTTGGGAAACAATAATTATTATTTTAGAGAACCCTCATGGCTTGGTTTAATTTGATATGGTCTAGTTCAGCCTGGTTTGGTTTTAGGGGCTTTTTGTTTGTTTTATTAAAGGGATTTTGAATTTTCCAAATCATTTTTAAAGATCAATTTTAATACATTTTAGTTATTTTGAGATTATAGGTTAATTATAATATTTCTCCCTTCTCTTCCCCCCTCCAATCACTCCCATATCCTTCTCTCTGATCATGTTCAAACTTATGGCCTCTTTTAGATACAGGATCTCACTATGTCGCCCAGACTGCCTTGGAACTGGCTACAAGCTTAAGTGAACTGCACATTTTTTTTTGCCTCAGACTCCATGTTCTATCTAACCACGCTTGTTTTCTTGCTTGCTTGTCTTTAGCAGTCTTTTGGATCCCACCCTAGACTTGAACTCGTTCTGTAGCTGAGGATGACTTTGAATTTCTGACGTACAAGATTTGTTGCCTTAGGGTAAATTCAAGGCATTGTTTTCCCTTAGGATAAGATTGTAACTTCTACCCTTAAAGATTAAAGAGACAAGCATGGATCAAATAAGAAAACAAACACTGAAGAATAAAACATTGTCTGGGATCCTGGGTAGGCTCTGACCCCATGACATCTTTTCTCTAATTTGAGTATCATATGAGATGAGGGTCATGGAGCCAAAAATGTCTCCAGTATGACAGAAGATGATGCGGGGATATTTTGACTCCACAGCCATAGGAGGAAAAGCAGTAGGTAGTTAAAAAGGGCTCATTATCCTCTAGGGACTTTTTTTTTTTGTCTAATTCTCTTCTTTTGATGGGGAATATTTACACCACTGATAGAGAAGACATGCATGCTGTCGAGAGCTGACCTTGTTTCATGACAATGCAAGTATGCAGCCACCATTGTGTCCCTGTCACCACAACCAACAAACCATAGAAACAACCAGGAAGACATCCCTCTCCAGTATGTGCAGAGCAGAGACAAACTAGGTCATCTCCTGACACATCCTCATCTCAAATCGTAGCAAAAGCAGAGAAATGATTTTCTACTATGAGCACAGGGCTGGGCATTGGGTAAACAATCAGAAAACAAATCTGGAGTCATCTGGTCAACCTGACTATTTAATAGATGGGAGAAGTCAGGTTTTAAGGATGGAAGTTGACCTCACAGATAAAAGCTGCTGACTGGGCCTGAGTATGCTTCTTCTCCCCTACAGCAGTGTTGGAACACTCATTCACATTGTTACACTTCATTATTTCACATTCCTTTGACATTACATACAAGTATATGGTGAATTTTGGTCCTTCTCCCCCACTGGCACCCTGTCTCTTCCCCCTTCCTCCCACTGAAATACTTCTACTTCCTTGTTTTTTCACTCAATGATGTAGAATGACTGCCATGGTTCCTACATACCTATCTTGGCAAATATCAAAGATGAGCTTTAAAGTCACAACACACACACACACCATATATACTCACTCTCACACACACATACACACACCATAAACACACACCATACACACATTCCATACACACACCATACACACATACACACACATACCTCATACATACACACACACATCGCATATACATACACACACACACACCATATACACCCACACCTACACACCATACACACACCATAGATGCACATACCACACATACACCATACACACACACACACACACACACATACACACACACTCACACACACACCATACACCCCATACATACACACACCATACATACACACACCATATACACTTACACATACCATATACACTCACACATACCATATACACACCATACCTACACCACACACACACCTTACATACACACACCATACACACATACCATACAAACACACACACCTTACATACACACACCATAAACACACACGCCACACACACACACATAGCATATACATTCACACCTAAATACCATACACATACCATAGATGCACATACCACACATACACACCATGTACACTCACACACTCACACACATACACCACATACACTCACACACACACCATACACACCATACATACACACACCATACATACACACACCATACAAACACACACCATAAACACACACACACCACACACACACATACACACGCACACACACACACATACATGCGTGTGCACACGTGCTGACTATTTTCTTAATGCTGGAAGCACATAAGCCTTATCAGTGTCTCCGGGCCCCACCAGCAGTTGTCAACTGTGGAGATACCTGGGTTCACTTTCAATGCCTATCACCTGTCTTCCTGTCCAGATCAGAGAGGTCAGTGACCCACGTTGATTTTTGCATTATGCAAAAGGGGGAAAGATGGAGGCAACCACTTCCCGCTTCCGCCTCACACTGTGTGTGAGACATGCTGTCTACCAAAACAACAGAGAGGGAAAACAACAGGAAATTCGTTATTCAGTAATAAGTGCAGCCTCTGAAATCAGCAGAGAAAACCCCAACTCTGCTGGATGCTAAGGAACTGCAGGGCACTGCTGAGTATGGTTTGGATCTGGAATGCCCCCATATTCCATATGCTGAAGACGTGTCCCAAGCAGATGAGGCTATGAAGAAGTGGTTCAACGTTTAACAGTCAGGGCATTCAACAAGAGATCAGGTCCCAGGGCCATGCCCCTGAAGGGCATACTAGGGCCCACCCTCCTCTTTCTGTGCCTCCTGGCTGCTGGGAAGCAAGCAGCCTCCTACGTTTGCAACAGTGGACTGTGCCACCTTAGTCCTAATGCAACAGGACCAAGGCACTGGGGACTAAACGTTCTAAAACCCCAAGACAAAATAAACTTTCCCCTTTCTGTTGATAGTATCAAGTATGTTATCACAGTAACAGAAATCTGACTCATACTAGAGCGATAATCTTTGGAGTCTAGTGGACAGAGTGTGTCATCACATTCTACATACATAAACCTCTGAATGGTTTACTTTTTCTTTTAAAATTTTTATTGGATATTCTCTGTAGTTACATTTCAAATGTTATACCCCCCCCAACTCCCCTCCCTCCCTCCTCCCCCTCAACTTGTTTCCATGAATATGTTCCTTGTCCACTTATCCTTTCCACTTCAGTGCCTTGGCTGATGATGATGTTGTTCTTCCCATGAGGGTGCAAATCTTTCAGTTTTTTCAGTTCTTTCTCTAGCTTTTTCATTGGGGTCCCCATTTTCAGTCTGATGTTTAGCTGCAAGCATCCTCATCTGTATCTATATGACTCTGGGAGAGCCTCTGAGGAGACATCCATGTCTGGTTCCTGCCAGTAAACACTTCTTGGCATCAGCAATAGTGCTTGGGTTTGGTGGCTGCATATGGGGTGGTTCTCCAGGTGAGACAGTCTCTAGATCTTTTCTTCAACCCTGATCCTCTATTTGGCCTTGAATTACCTCTCCTGTTTTGTTCTTCCTTCTAAGAAGAACCAAAGCATCCACATTCTGGTCTTTCTTCTTTTTAAGCTTCATAAGTTCTGTAGATGGTTTCTTGGGTATTCCAAGCTCTTTTTGGGGGTTGGGGGCTAGTATCTGCTTATAAGTGGGTGACTGGGTTACCTCACTCAGGATGATACCTTCAAGTTCCATCTATTTCCCTGGGAGTTTCATGAACTCATTTTTCTTAATAGCTGAGTAGTACTCCATTGTGTACCACATATTTTTGAACCCATTCCTCTGTTGAGGACATCTGTGTTCTTTCCAGCTTCTGGCTGTTATAAATAAGTGTGCTATGAACATAATAGAGCATGTGCCCTTGTTATATGTTGAAGAGTCTTTTGGGTATATGCCCAGGAGTGTTATAGCTGGGTCCTCAGGTAGCAAGCACTATGTCCATTTTTCTGAGGAACCACCAGACTGATTTCCAGAGTGGTTGCACCAGTTTACAACCCCACCAACAGCAGAGGAGTGTTCCTCTTTCTCCACATCCTTGCCAGAATCTGCTGTCACCTGAGATTTTTGATCTTAGCCACTGAATGGTTTTTAACACCTGTGACACAGAGCTTCTGCTCATAAAGGAACAAGAACAATGTCTACCTTATGCAGGAGGGTAAGATAACATATTTGAGGAACTCATAATGAGACCTAGGATACAATAACTACTTGGTAAACTTTAGCAATTTATTATTCAATATAATGGATTATATTAATCCCACAGGTTTTGTGTGAGTGATTTCAAAGCTGCAAGGAGTGCAGCTCCAATTCCGGTGCTCGGGAGAATCTTGATAAATGTTTGCTTCTTGTCACTGTTTCAAATGGCCTTGTTGGGAATTTTCTGTGTGTATCATTTTTTTGCAAGGCGAAAGTCATTATGCAAGCAAATTTCTACACACCCTCTAGAAAGCCATCATCCAACAGCGACCCCTGGACCTTGGGTCACCAGACCACACAGAGCCTTTGACACAACACAAAGCAGGCAGATAGACTGTAAACTTCTTTTTGTTGCCTAAGCCAATCTATTTAAAATAAAAATGGAAAGTTGGCCCCAATCTGAGGCTGGCATGCTTCTTCATTAGCTGCAGCTGGAGGCCCTGCCCTGTGAGAAAAGGCTCTCTGAACTATTCCTAACTTTTCTCCATCACTGTGAGCTAAGCATATAACAGACAAGTTTGTTGCCATGGTTGGCAGAGGAGCGGTGAAGGATTCCAGACGCTCTAAGGAACCTGACACAGGGAGCTAGGAACTCCTGACTCCCAGAGGCTGGGACTGGGGAAGATCTCTGTGGAGTAAATTTCCAGGCTCCTTTGGCTTGTCTTTGTAGGAGATACCAGACCAGGCCACTAGACAGCAGTGCACACTAGCTGCCATGTTGAATGTTGATTGGCCCCCACTGGGTCTCTTCTTCGAGCCCAGTGCAGGGAACGCTAACCTAGAATCCCAGCAAGTCATAATAGGGTGAGGTTCCCACCAAAGCAGAAAGCACACAAGCAAATTAGCCCAGGTAGGCTGTTCTGGTAGATAAAATAGTATCATCGAAGTCATGGTGGTGAAGAGAGAAAAATAATTAGACAAAAAACAAAACAAACAAAACCTAAACAAGTTCATACTGGCTGGATAGGAAAGTAATGTCACAGTAGAACCAGATCATACATCACAGGAAGGGTTTACTTGCTCTGTGCAGGTGATAGGAACTGTAGAGTATTGTAGACAGGGTAATAGAAGATATACATATATATCTTGGTGAAACCACTACACAGGAATGTTAGTTAACCTACTGTGTAACTGGCTCTAATCCCTGTTTTCTGAAAACAGAGAAAGAGACCTGAAGATATGGAGCCCTTTCTCTATTATCCTGGACTCACCCCCCTGAAATATGTGGAACCTCCTATATCAATGACACAACACCCTCTTCAGTCACAACTCTGTCCTCTGTAAGTCTGTGTTCTATATCTGAACTGTTTCTCCTACTTAAAGGCAACTAACCTTACCCTTTTGTTGACCTATAGAAAGCTAAGCTGGACTCAGAGCCTCTCTTTATACAGACCCCTAAAATTCAACATTATAATCCATACTGGACAATAGAAGGCTTTAGAATCAACATACTGTCACAGAGAAAAACTCTCCTCCCCCCAAGGAAGAAGTGAGGGGTGTAGATGTCTACTTTGGGATGTGAGCTGGCTTTGTGGGTAAAATTGTTGCCACAATGCCTAACAATCTGAGTTTAATACCCTTCGAGTGTAAGGAGAGAGCTAACTGACAGGGGGTTCTCTGATCTCCCCCTGTGCACTGCAGAGTACTTGTGCACACACACAAATAAAAACACATAACTGGAAAATAATAAGAAATTCGGACCTGGACCAGCAGTTCCCAGAGATAAAGGCCTGGTGAGAAGGGGATCCGAGTAGCCAGGGGGCAGAGAGATCTCTGCCAAGTGCGCATGGAAAATGCGCCCCTGCCCTGCCTGATCCAGGGACCAGGAACCCAGCATTGGGACCTCTGTTCCCAACCGGTGGCTTTGAGGCACAGAACAGGGCTCGGACCATCCGCCACCTGGACCAGCAGAGATCCAGGGACACAGGCCAGGTACAAGGGAAAGGCAAGAACATATATCACTGACAACAAGATGGCAAGAGGAAAGTGAAAGAGCATATCCCAGGGAAACCAAGACAACCTGGCAACACCAGTACCCAGCTCTCCCATCACAGCAAGCAGCGGCAACTAAGAGGCACAGTAAATATCTTCAACAACATTGTAGAAGAAAACTTTCCTACCCTCAAGAATGAGATGACCACGAGCATAAAAGAAGCCTTCAGAACTCCAAATAGGTTGGACCAGAAAAGAAATACCTCCCGACACATAATAGTAAAAACATCAAGTGCCCAAAGTAAAGAAAGAATACTAAAATCAGTAAGGGAAAAAGGTCAGGTAACATATAAAGGCAGACCAATCAGAATCACACCCGATTTCTCAACAGAGACTATGAAAGCTAGAAGAGCCTGGACAGACATCATGCAGACCCTAAGAGAGCACAAGAGCCAGCCCAAGCTGCTATAACCAGCAAAACTATCAATCACCATAGATGGAGAGAAGAAGATATTTTAAGACAAATCTAAATTTACACAATATCTGACCACAAACCCAGCACTACAACGAATTATAGGTGGAAGACCCAATACAATGAAAGGAACTACATCCTAGTAAAAACAAGAAAACTCCTAAGAAAGAAAAGCAAAAGAAGAAAGAGACAAAGACACAACTCAACCTACAAAAGCAATAATAGCAGGAAACAGAAACCACTATTCCTTGATGTCTATTAACATAAACGGACTCAACTCACCAATAAAAAGACATAGGCTATCAGACTGGATACATAAACAAAATCCAGCATTTTGCTGCATACAGGAAACTCATCTCAGAGACAAAGACAGACACTATCTCAGAGTAAAAGGTTGGGAAAAAAACTTCCAAGCAAACAGCCCCAAGAAGCAAGCTGGAGTGGCTATTCTAATATCGAATAAAGTAAATTTCCAACCAAAAGTTATCAAAAAAGATAAGGAAGGACACTTTTTACTCATTATAAAGGAAATCTGTCAGGAGGAACTCTCAATCCTTAACACATATACTCCAAATAAAAAAGCACCCACATTCATAAAAGAAACCCTACTAAAGCTCAAAAATACATTTCACCCCACACAATAATAGTGGGAGACTTTAATAACCCACTCTCACCAATGGACAGATCATGGAAACAGAAACTGAACAAGGACACAGTGAAACTAGCAGAGACTATGAACCAACTGGAATTAATAGATATCTACAGAACATATCATCCTAAAACAAAAGAATACACCTTCTTCTCAGCACCTCATGGCACCTTCTCGAAAATTGACCACATAATTGGACACAGAACAAGCCTCAATCGATATAAGAAGATTGAAATACTCTCATGCATCCTCTCAGATCACCATGGTCTAAGGCTGGTTTTTAACAACAACAAAGACAGCAAAAACCTCACATACACATGGAAACTAAACAACGCTCTGTGAAACAATACAGGGTCAAAGAAGAAATAAAGAAAGAAATTAAGGATTTTCTAGAATTCAATGAAAACGAAAACACAACATACCCAAACCTATGGGATACAATGAAAGCAGTACTGAGAAAAAAACTCATAGCTCTGAGCACTTCCAAAAAGAAACTGGAGAGACCATACATCAGCAACTTGACAGCACAGCTAAAAGCTCTAGAACAAAAGGAAGCAGATACACCCAAGAGGAGTAGACAGCAAGAAATAATCAAACTTAGGGCAGAAATAGACCAAATAGAAACAAAAAGAACCATCGAAAGAATCAACAAAACCAAGAGCTGGTTCTTTGAGACAATCAACAAGATTGATAAACCCTTAGCCAGACTAACTAGAGGGCAAAGAGAGAGTATCCAAATTAACAAAATCAGAAAGGAAAGTGGAGACATAACAACTGAAACTGAGGAAATTCAAAAGATCATCAGATCCTACTACAAAAGCCTATACTCCACAAAGTTGGAAAATCTAGAGGAAATGGATGAATTCCTAGACAGATACAAGATCCTAAAGTTAAACCAGGACCAGGTAAACCATCTAAATAATCCCATGACACCTAAAAAAATAGAAGAAATTATCAAAAGCCTCCCAACCAAAAAAAGCCCAGACCCAGATGGGTTCAGTGCAGAATTTTATCAGACATTTATTGCAGACATAATACCAATACTCTCCAAACTATTCCACAAGATAGAATCAGATGGAATACTACCTAACTCATTTTTTGAGGCTACAATAACCCTCATTCTTAAACCACACAAAGACCGTACAAGGAAAGAGAACTTCAGACCAATCTCACTTAAGAACATTGATGCAAAAATACTCAACAAAATCCTTGCAAACCGAATCCAAGAACACATCAAAACAATCATTAACCATGATCAAGTAGGCTTCATCCCTGGGATGCAGGGATGGTTTAACATAAGGAAATCCATCAATGTAATCCACTATATAAACAAACTCAAAGAACAAAATCACATGGTCATCTCACTAGATGCTGAGAAAGCATTTGACAAAGTTCAACACCCCTTCATGTTAAAAGTCCTGGAAAGAACAGGAATCCAAGGTCCATACCTAAACATAATAAAAGCAATATACAGCAAACCAACAGCCAACATCAAACTTAACGGTGGGAAACTTGAAGCAATCCCACTAAAATCAGGGACTCGACAAGGCTGCCCACTCTCCCCCTACCTATTCAACATAGTACTGGAAGTCCTGGCTGAAGCAATTAAACAGCAAAAGGAAATCAAAAGGATACAAATCGGAAAAGAAGAAGTAAAAACATCACTCTTTGCAGATGACATGATAGTGTACTTAAGCGACCCCACAAATTCCACCAGAGAACTCCTACAGCTGAAAAACAAGTTCAGCAAAGTGGCTGGATATAAAATTAACTCAAACAAATCAGTAGCCTTCCTATATTCAAAGGACAAACATGTGGAGAAAGAAATTAGGGAAAAGGTACCCTTCACAATAGTCACAAAAACTATGAAATACCTTGGTGTGACTCTAACTAAGCAAGTGAAGGACCTGTATGACAAGAACTTCAAACCTCTAAAGAAGGAAATCGAGGAAGATCTCAGAAAATGGAAAGATCTCCCATGCTCATGGTTTGGAAGGATCAACATTTTAAAAATGGCCATCTTACCAAAAGCAATCTACAGATTCAATGCAATCCCCATCAAAATACCAACCCAGTTCTTCATTGAGTTGGAAAGAGCAATGTGCAATTTTATCTGCAATAACAAAAGACCTAGAATAGCGAAATCCATTCTCAACAAGAAAACATCTGCGGGAATCACTATCCCTGACCTCAAGCTATATTACAAGGCAATTGCGCTAAAAACTGCATGGTACTGGTACAGAAATAGGCACATGGATCAATGGAATAGAATAGAAGATCCAGAAATGAGCCCTCATGTATATGGTCACCTGATTTTTGACAAAGGAGCTATAAACATTCAATGGAAAAAGGACAGCCTATTCAACAAATTGTGTTGGTCCAACTGGCACTCAGTATGCAGAAGAATGAAAATAGACCATTTCTTATCTCCTTGTGCAAAGCTCAAGTGTCAGTGGATCAAAGATCTCCACAATAAACCAGGTACACTGAAACTATTAGATGAGAAAGTAGGGAAAACCTTAGAACACATAGACACAGGAGAAAATTTTTTGAACAAAACACCAATGGCTCAAGCTCTAACGTCAAAGATTAACAAATGGGTCTCAATGAGACTGCAAAGTTTCTGTAAAGCTAAGGACATTGTCAAGAAATCAAAACAGCAGCCAACAGAATGGGAAAAGATCTTTACCAACTCCACATCAGATAGAGGCCTAATATCCAAGGTATACAAAGAACCCAAAAGGTAGACACCAGAGAATCAAAAAACCCTATTAAAAAATGGGGTACAGAGCTAAACAAAACGTTCTCAATTGTGAAATATGGAATAGCTGAGAAACATCTAATGAAGTGCTTGACATCCTTAGCCATCAGGGAAATGCAAATCAAAACAACCCTGAGATTTCACCTCACACCAGTCAGATTGGCCAAGATCTAAAACTCAGATGACAGCAGATGCAGGTGAGGTTGTGGAGAAAGAGGAACACTTCTCCACTGTTGGTGGGGTTGTAAACTGATACAACCACTCTGGAAATCAGTCTCGCGATTCCTCAGAAAATTGGACATAGTACCACCTGAAGGTCCAGCTATTCCACTTCTGGGCATATACCCCAGAGACACTCCAATATATAACAATGATACATGCACCACAATGTTCATAGCAGCTCTATTTATAATAGCCAGAAGCTGGAAAGAACCCAGATGTCCTTCAGTAGATGAATGGATACAAAAATTGTGGTACATTTACACAATGGAGTACTACTCAGCTATCAGAAACAATGACTTAACCAAATTCTTAATAAAATGGCTGCATCTAGAGAATATTACTCTGAGTGAGATAACCCAGTCACAAAAGAACAGACATAATATGCAGTCACTGATAGTGGGATGCTAACCCCAGAGGCTCGGACTGCCCCAGAAACAACTCACAGACTGTGTGATTTTCAAGAAAAAAAGAAAACAAAACAAACAAACAAACAAAAAAACCAAAACAAAAAACAACCATTATGCTCAATCCTTACACACCAAGAAAACGTTGACTAATCCCAGGTTACATCCTGTTTTACATGTACTTTTTGCTCATTGTAACTAGTAAGTCCTTAATGCAGAGTATTAAGCCTTAAAAAAAGAAAAAGAAAAGCCAAGCACTGACAAAAATGTATTTGTATACATTTATGCAAAAATGTGTAAATTTTTTTCTTTTATCTTTGTTTTTTAAAATAAAATTAAAAAAAAAAAAAAAAGAAATCTGCCTTGCCCTTGCATGTGCCCATAGCTCTTACATCTGCCCATAGCTCTTACATCTGCCCATAGCTCTTACATCTGCCCATGACTCTTACATCTGCCCATGGCTCTTACATCTGCCCATGGCTCTTACATCTGCCCATAGCTCTTACATCTGCCCATGGCTCTTACATCTGCCCATAGCTCTTGCATCTGTCCATGGCCCTTGCATCTTCCTCCCTGTGGCTCTTGTATCTGACCATGGCACAAGCAATCCCTTACATCATTGCATATATAGACAATTAATGGGCTTCAGTGATTACTTGGAGGCTGGCTACCCCACTGCACTGTTGGAGAGTCAGACTTATAAAAAAAATGACCTATGGCATATCGATGCTTTCAGTGTTCACGTGGAGGCCTGACACACAGACCTGATTATCTTAAAGTTTGGATGAAATTTGTAATAGTGACGCAGCCGAACTTAGCATTCTCAGGCATGATACAGCTTCCTCCGTGGGGCAGTCACATCGAAGCTCTCCATCCCATTCTTCATCTTGACTTCCTTGATAGTATTTATCTAGGTCTGGACTTACCTGGTTTGTGTCTCTGTAGTCCGATTTAATCACCTGTAGGCCAAAGCTCTGTGGGAGATATACAACTGACCATTGTAAACCCAGCATTTACAGTGGAGTAGGGCATATATTAGATGCTCAATAAACATTTCCAGAATACACAATCTTTCATCATGTAGATCTAATTCCTAGACAATTGTTCTACATTATTTAAACTAAGCAAAAGTAGAGAGGTTTATGTGTGAGTTGGGTAGGCTCTGAAAACAGAAAGCTCCTGCCAAAAAGCCCTTGCTTATACAAGGAATGGTGGTTCATTCTGTAACCCCAATACTAGGTAGGAGGAGGAAGATTGGGAGTTCAAGGCCAACCCTGGCTATGTGGTGAGTTTGAAGCCAGCCATAGCTAAATGGTTAGCTTAAAGCCAGCCTGAACCACATGAGAGTTTGAAGCCAACCTGGACCACATGGTAAATTTGAAGCAAGTCATGGCTATATGGCTTGAAGCCACTCTGGGCTGCATGAAACTATTTCAAAAAAGGAGAAACTGTGTCTAAAGAAAAAGAACAACCCTCACTCTCCCATTCATTATATTAATCTGAACTTACCTGTCGCTACCTGCAAAGTGGGTTGACAACACCCACCTCCTAGTTAGCATTCTGTAAGACTCACAAGTAACTTAGGATAGGACCTAATAAGTGTGTGTACACAGTAGGCTATCCTCTTGATATTTTTACACTTACCCTTTTGCCTTAAATGCATGTTTTTAAGACTTTCACCCCACCAGGAACAGGCTGTTGAATCCCTATAATGACCTGGTAGCAGGTTTGATTATTGTCCCACATTAGAGATCAGAAAACTGAGGCATGAAGTCCACTGTGTCTCCCTAATTTTGCAACTTGCCCAGTCATAGATGTAGCCTCGTGCTCCACAATGTAGGCCCATGAAACATATGCTCTCGGTCCCTGAGGCAGAGATGCCACACTAAACACTCCCACCATGTTTTCAATAGGGAAGGATGAGAATCAACATCAATCCATTTGCCTTTAACTGTAGTTGAAAATACAAAACGCAGAGAAAGTGCTAGGTTTGAGCAATCATTACCCTGTTCTCCTGACTCATCCTGGGACCAGTCACAGCCACACTCCTTGTAAGTTAGGAAAAGGCAGCCAATCCGTGGCCAGCCCCACCCAGCCAGAGAAACCCTCACCTCACCATCTGCCCTCCGCTTCTTCTTTTTATAATTTAATATTTTATTGGATATTCTCTGTATTTACATTTCAGATGTTATCCCCTCCTCCCACTCCCATCCCCCCCCCCCCAACTTACTTCCATGAAGGTGCTCCTTCTCCCAACAACCCTCTCCACCTCAGCACCTTGGCATTCCCCTACACTGGGAAAAGGTGCCTTCACTGGACCAACAGCCTCTTGCCCCATTGATGGCAGACAAAGCTATTCCCTGCTGCATATGCACCTGGAGCCATGGGTCTCTCCATGTGTGCTCAGTGGTTGGTGTTTTAGTCCCTGGGAGCTGTGGAGGGTTTGGTTAGTTAATAACGTTTTTCTTCCCATGAGGTTGCAAACTCTTTCAGCTCCTTCAGTCCTTTCTCTAGCTCCTTCATTGGGGTCTCCATGTTCGGTGCAATGGTTAACTGCAAGCATCCTCCTCTGTATCAGTAGCACTCTGACAGAGCCCCTGAGAAGATATCTATATCTGGCTCCTGCCAGTAAAGCACTTCTTGGCATCAGCAATGGTGTTTCAGTTTGGTGGCTGCATATGAGGTGGATCCCCAGGTGAGGCAGTCTCTGAATGATCTTTTCTTCAGTCCCTGCTCCTCTATTTGTCCCTGTATTTCCTCCCGTGGGTGTTTTGTTCTCCCTTCTAACTGAGGCATCTACATTCTGGCCTTCCTTCTTTTTGAGCTTCACAATGTCTGTGAATTCTTTCTTGAGTATTCAGAGCTTTCTGGGACTAGTATCCACTTATCAGTGAGTAAATACCATGTGTGTTCTTTTGTGACTGGGTTACCTCACTCAGGATGATAGTCTCTAGTTTCATCCATTTGCTTAGGAATTTCCTGAAGTCATTGCTCCTAATAGCTGAGTAGTAGTCTTACATTGTATAAATGTACCACAATTTCTGTATCCATTCCTCTGTTGAAGGACATCTGGGTTCTTTCCAGCTTCTGACTATTATAAATAAGGCTGCTATGAACATGGTGGAGCATGTGTCCTTGCTAGATATTGGAGCTTCTTTTGGGCATATGCCCAGGAGTGGTATAGCTGAGTCCTCAGGTAGTACTATGTTCAAATTTCTGTGGAACCGCAAAACTGATTTCCAGAGTGGTTGTACCAGCTTGCAATCCCACCAAAAGTGGAGGAGTGTTCCTCTTTCTCCACATCCTTGCCAGCATCTGCTGTCACCTGAGATTTTGATCTTAGCCATTCTGACTGGTGTGAGGTAGAATCTCAGGGTTGTTTAGACTTGCATTTCCCTGATAACTAGGGATGTTGATTTTCTTTAGGTGCTTCTCAGCCATCCCGTCCGTATTCCTCAGTTGAGAATTCTTTGTTTATCTTTGTGCCCCATTTTTAATAGGATTATTTGATTCTCTGGAGTCTAACTTCTTGAGTTCTTTGTATATATTGACTATTAGCCCTTTATCAGATGTAGGATTGGTAAAGATCCTTTCCCAATCTGTTGACTGCCATTTTGTTTTCTTGACAGTGTCCTTAGTCTTACAAAAACTTTGCAGTTTCATGAGGTCCCATTTGTCAATTCTTGATCTTAGAGCATAAGCCACTGGTGTTCTGTTCAGGAAAATTTCCCCTGTGCCTCTGTGTTCAAGGCACTTCCCCACTTTCTCTTCTAATATATCAGTGTACCTGGTTTTATGTGGAGATCTTTGATCCACTTGGACTTGTCTGCAGGCAGGCCCTGAGTCCTGATGGCAGTGGCCCACCTCTGTCTCTTGCCCTCTGCTTCTTAACTTGGCTGTTTGCTTTAACATCAAGCCTGAGTCCTATCTTTGCATGACAACCAGGAGCTTGATTTTGAAAGCCATTATCGCCCCCGTCTCTCTAAGGCTTGTATTTATTTCACTCACTGGCATATGGCCGGCACTTGGTAGGTTGTAAGTATTCTTTAATCATTTGCTTCCTGAGGTAATCACGTGGTAGCCAGGTATAAAAGTACACACCTACTATTCCCACACTTGGAAGGTGAAAGCAAGCAAATCTTAAGTTCAAGGCCAGTCTGCACTGCACAATGAGCCTCGTGACCAGTGCCTAGGAAGCTGGCAATCAGTTAATCTCTTGCCATAAAAGCAGGAAAATCTGAGTTTGATCCTTAGAACCCACGTAAAACAGTTAGATGTGGCTGTGGGCATTTGTAATTCCAGTGCTGGGGAAATGGAGACAGGAGGGTTCCTGGGGATTGTTGGTCAGCCAACATAGCCTACTGGATGAGCTCCAGGTGACTGACAGATTCTGTCTCAAAAACAAGAGTGGATGGTGTGTGATGAGCTGACTTCTGGCTGCCACCTACCTACACATGAATAAGTACACACACACATATACACATACATACATACATACATACATACACATATACACACATGTACAAGCATACATATACATATGCATATATACACATATGCATACACAGACATACACACATACAGACATATACATACACATGCACACACATACACACATATACATATGCATATATACACACATGCATACACAGACATACACACATACACATATACATACACACATATACACATACATACACATACACACATACACAAGCATGCATACATACATATATGCATATATACACACATGCATACACAAACATACACACACACACACTCACACACAATCTCTACAATCATATTCATTTTGTAGACAAGAAAATGGAGGACTAGAGAGGTCCGTAACTTCCCCAGTGTCCCCCAGTGATAAGTGGTAGGGTGGGATTCAAACTCAAGCCTGTGGATGCAAGTTCTTCCTACTTACAAGTTCTCTTTAAGCACCTCATAGGCGTCCACATTCACTGGACTGAAAGTGGATGGCTCAAGATGTCCTTTTGGGGTCATCCCCAGGTGGCCATTCATACTCCATGTGAAGTCCCATGAATTGATTTTCAGGCAGACTGGCATGTTTCCTCTCCTCTAACTCGGCCACTTAAGCACCCCGCATTGGCCTCATCTGTGGACTGTGAGACCGAGAGAAGTGAGGTGTTCTTGCTGGTTGTTATGGGGGTGCTAAGTACGCAAGGGCAGGAAGAGCTCAGGGAACTGAAACTCAGAAGTAGCCCAGGGTTCCACGGCTAGGAGGGAAAGACCAGGATGGGTGTCCCTGAGGAATGTGTTCCGGGTAGCCATCTGCAGAGAAGAGTGTGACTTTGGAGGACCAGCCAGATCAGCTTCAGTTAGTGTGGATAACAAGACTTTTGTGCTGGACACAGCCGAGACCTAGAGGAAAATGCACAACTTCTGGTGACCAGCACTGAGACCAGGAAGAGCTGTGTACCCAAGGTAGTTGCTGGGCCATTTCCTGCTGGGGAAGAGATCTGTGCCTGTGTCTCTTATTCCTTGTCTTAGGGCCAGCAGACTCAAGCCGGCTCCAGAGGAAGTTTGCAAAGCCCAGTCAGTGCCCGGTGAGTAGAGCTGGAGAACGGTGCTGCATACCGGCCATCCGTGGGGATGGTGAGCAAGGACTCAGCATGCCTCCCTGTCAGACTGGGAGATGGGGGTCAGGCCCAGAGCTGGAAGTGGGCAGTCCCACCCCAAGCCAGAGCCTCTGGGTGCAGAGCTCAGCTCCTCCTGCCTTCTGCTTAGTGCGGCTTCTGCTTTTGGCGGTCAGTGCACAGGAACAGGTGTGTGGAGTTTGCGCTCTCCCCATATACCAACTGTTCCTCATTTGGGGAGAAAAATGAACCGCATTCTCGTTAATGCCACACTGTTTATTGATTTAGGCAAATGCTTGGCAGCTCCAATTCATCTTCTGGAGGATAATGTAATAAGGCCCACATTATACTGTCTCTTTCTCTGGGCTCTGAATATGTCACCCTCCTTTGTCGCCATTTCCGTGAGTTGGGAAAATAAGCAAGCCCTGGCATTGATGCATGAGCCAGGCATGTCTTTCTGAAGCTAATGAAGCTGGGGTAATACACAGCTGAAGGCAGGGTGATGCTTCAACAGCTGTGTGATGCTGTGCCAGTCACTAAGCCTCTCTGAGCCTTACATTCCTCATATAACCCCTGAAGTACCTGCCTATCTACCTACCGACCTATCTATATAGGACAAATTCAAATGTGAGTTGTTTAACAAATTGCACAAAGCCTGAGGAGCTGGCATAGTGGGTAGGAAGCTCACTGTGAAGTGATTAGGACTTAAGCTTAGTCAGCTCCCCGCTACCCACATGAAGTTAGACATGGGAGTGTGTGTCTGTGACCCCAGAAATCTCTTGAGATAGCAGGTGGACACAGGAACGTCCCCAGAAGCTCTGGATCCAGCTAGCCAGGCATGCACACTGTCTGACACGAGGGAGCACCAGAGCATCAGGAGGAAGAAAGGAAGGAGATGGACTGGTGGAGGATCCTACGCGGGAAGCTCAGTTTACAAATGTGTAGCACATTTGACTGGACTCGAAAGATGCAGCCACAACACAAACCAGGAAAAGCCGGAAGAGGGAAGGCCGGGTACTACAGCCAAGGCCCAAGCAAGAAGTGAAGGCTACCTGATACCCATGAGGATGGGAGATAAGCCTGGAAGCTGATAACCCAGGTTTGAACTCCCAGGCTACCATCCCTAGTATGTCTTATCTATGTGACTCTCGGGAGAATCGTCTTAATCTTTTTGCAAAATCAACTTCATACAAGAAGTTTACACCTAGGAAGTTTCCATCTCCATCCTGATTCTTTACCCAGAATTCCTCTCCAAACTTCAGCTTTCTAGGGCCTCTGAGCTGTAACTTGCACCTTGCTCTGATGCAGCTGCCTCCTCCCCACCTTGGTCAGGTGCTCTACAAGAAGCCAGCACAGCTGAGGTGTGTGTTATATAATGGTTATTCCTATCCTAAGAGAACTAAGAGGGGAAGGAAGTCTGCCTGACAAGGCATTTTGCATGTCAAGAGGATTTTCCAGAGATGTAGGGATGCACCAGTACTAGTTCTTCCACACATCTGTGTGTTCCCTGGCTCACCTGCCTGCTAACCACTGCCTTTGGATACCCCAGGAGCAGAGCCCAGGGTTACCCAGTAATCAGGTTACCCAGGAGAGGCAAGAAGAGTCTTGCCTGCTTCAGAACCTGGCAGTCAACCTTAAAGTTTTGAGTGTGTGTGTGTGTGTGTGTGTGTGTGTGTGTGTGTGTGTGTGTGTGTGTGTGTGTGTGAGAGAGAGAGAGAGAGAGAGAGAGAGAGAGAGAGAGAGAGAGAGAGAGAGAGAAAGAGAGAGAGAATTTGATTCAGTATTCCCTCTATCCTTTTACACAGAAAATCTCACCAGAGGGCACCGCCTGATTTCTCCACTGCAAAATGAGGATAATAATAGCCTTTAATTTACAAGTCGTTAGTTAGCATAAAATGAAATAACACATCAACAGGGCCTTCTGTGATATCTGGCCCACAGTAGGCATTCATTAGAGGATTTCTGGAGCTGCCTTTTAACAAGAACCTGTTCTACTGCCAAGCTCTGTGCTGGAGGCATCCTCTTGCCTTTCCTCATTTGCCATGGCTAGACACTGACTAAGGTCCTGCTGTATCTTTGGTAGTTGGGCGCCTTTTTCGCTCTCTGCTCCAGAGAGCTGACTGTGTCACCCCATCCATCATTCTCCAGTAATTCTTAGCCATGTGACTCCCAGAAGACATGATTTTTAAGGCTCTTTAAAAAAAGAAAGGCAGTTCTATTGAAGTATGATTTACAATAAAAATGCACCTTCTGAGCTTTCATGTTGATGACTTTGGACAAATGTGCAGACAGAAAAGACATGGGACATCTCTACCATCCCGACAATATCTTCATGTGCCTCTCATACCCAGTGCTAGACAACACTGATTTCATGATGCTGGAGATTAGGATCACCATGCCAGGGTTTCATAGAAACGGAACTATGTACCATCTCCTCCGCCTGCCTCCTTTCTGCCAGCACAGCGTTGTTGAGCTCAGCCACCCTGGTGCCCTCTCACAGCTTGCTCATCTGCACTGCCGTTCTACCCCACCAGTGCCTTCTCTAGTCACACAAGCCTGAACTGGGGAGATTGTCTGCCTTAGCGCGGTTATGAACTGTGGCCACTAGTGTCCAGTCTGTGTGTGGACACCAGTTTCCATTTACCATGAGAGAGAACTTAGGATTTGGTCTGAGAGGTTACAAGGTTAGCTCAGGCTTGACTTCAGTTTTTAACCATGGAACCCCTTTTCTACCGAAGTGTGCGAGGGTTTGCTCACTTCATTCTTCTGCCCTTACTGAACAGGTTCTTTATTTCTTTCCCACTGAAGTCTAGTTTGAATCATAATACAAGGTCTTTAGGGTAAAGTAAGACACAAGTACTCCAAAATAATGCAGTCCATGAGAATGCCCCCTTCTCTGAACTGAGCTTGCTACACTAACGCCTATGTCCAACATGGATGGTGGGTCTGTAATGGGATTTGGCATGTTGGCATAGAGTTGGAAAGACCTGTTATTATCTCAAACCAACCCCTAACTAGCTGGTTGTGGGTCCTTTTAAAGTTACAACTCCCGTTTCAGTTGTCTACAAAACATAACCGACACAGTCACTCTTTCTGTCATCGGGAGAGCGGAAGCCAAGGTCTGTATGACGTGTTAGCTGTGCTGTGCCATGTGTAGATCTGGATGGTGTGTTAGCTGTGCTGTGCCATGTGTAGATCTGGATGGTGTGTTAGCTGTGCTGTGCCATGTGTAGATCTGGATGGCGTGTTAGCTGTGCTGTGCCATGTGTAGATCTGGATGGTGTGTTAGCTGTGCTGTGCCATGTGTGGAGCCACCCAAAGAGCATCAGGCATCTACTACATCAATGACGCTGCCTTAAAAGCCATCCCCAAATAGTGTATCTTTTTAACATGATCGCTGCCTTTGGAGATATCACATATCTAGTGTGCTCAGCTTCTTCCCATGTCCAGAACGGGCTGCCTGTTGACTGGTTGATCTTGGGTCGTGCAAAGGAGTACGTGGCTTATGCTCCTGGAGTTAGTCCTTCAACAAGTTAGTCTAGGAGTGTTCTCTTGGAAGCACCGAGGTGCAAGACAGAAAGCAGAAACACACAAAATCCTTTGGCTCTGGACTTGGAACTGGCAGACTGTTCTACCACATTCTTCTGGCCAAAAGAAAAACACAGGGCCAGATCGACTCTACAGGTGAAGAAATAGCTTGTACTTCTTTGGAAATGTGGTCTCCAAAATCAGAGGGAAACTCTGTGTTCAGAGGGAGGAGCTGGATCTATCATTTTAATTTGGAAAAAAAATGCAATTTCCAAGTGACCCAAACAGTTATCCCTGGCCATCATAGTGCTTGAGTCTGGATGGGGTGCAGTATCTATGATCCAATTGCTTTCTGTCTCAGAGGGAAAAAAGAGCATCCCAGTGACCTGACTTCTGTCAAGTGTGTGTAATACCCACTCATTAACAAGTCTAGCGGGACCAAGAGGTGAGACCACAGCTAAGAAGTTAGGTCACTGTTATGTCATGTTGACGGTGCTCCCAGCCCCACCTCACTAGTTCTGCCTTCGTCTCCGTCCTACAAAATGAGCTGCCTCCCAAGCAGCTAAGCCTTAGTAGAGGTGATGGCTCTGGCCTCAGGTGGCAGCGTACGGACAAGCTTCTTTTGCTTCATCCACCCTGGACTCAAATCCTGGGAACAGTCACTGGTAAGCTGAACTGACTGAAGTTCGATGACATGAGCCAGGAATTGGTGGCCACCATCCGGCTTTCACAGAAAGACAGTCTGCCTGAAAATGGGGACGATGCAGAAGACAGGGCTAAGGGGTGGGAACAAGGCCTAGCTAACTACACAGAAGTTCCTCTATTCAGCTCCAAACGAAGCAAGATCTTCATGGAATTCACTAGTTCCAAGCCAATGTTTTTCTGAACCTATACTATTTTGTATGTGCTGGGGCCTGAACCCAGTGCCTTGAACAGTGAGTCTCTTAGTGATATTTTCATGTGGGTTTACCAAGGGTTTTGCTCACATGTACTCCCAAATCCTCCTTACACACTGTCCTCATGCTGCCTTCATGCGTGTATCTGAATCTAGAGTGCACATGTAAGAGAATATGCAGTCTTTCCCCTTATATATTAAACTATTTTGTCACAGCAAATGTGAACATGCATTTTCACTTTCTTAGAAAAAAATCCTAACTATGACCTCTCTGAAGCTAGGATAATGCATGGTCCCTCCAGACTGCTCCCAAGTCTTTCCTTTCAGCCTAGTGGCTGGAGGGATTTCACAACAGGCTTAGAGAACCACCTCAGCTCCCTTCGGTTTCATTGTAGAAGGATGGAAAGCAGGGATGCTCAGGACTCCACACCGAGCACTGTTCCTAGGTGCTTTAATTATGCATTTGGCCTGCCCTGGTGCAGCCTTAAAACTCTATCCTCGGCAAAAATTATACAATAAAAGCTACCAGATTTATGGAGAAATTGGGTTAGAGATATAACACTCATATACTTCATTAGCGACATGATAAAAAGAAACAAGAACCTAATTTTAAAAAATAGTACCGTTTTTATATGTGTTGAGTGGCTTTAAAATGTGTAACTACTTCAATAAATATTGCGTTACCCTGAAAGCCAGAGGTTGGGTTACAGAAGCCGGTCCTGACAGACAGCTGTAGTTTGTGAATATTGTGGGGCAATGGGAGCTACAGAAGAAGCTGAGACCCCGGGAGGGAAATCTGTGACCCCAGAAGGGGAAGCTGTGACCTCAGGAGGGGAAGCTGTGACCTCAGGAGGGGAAGCTGTGACCCTGTGAGGGGTTTGGATGGTGCTGGAGCTGTGACCGGGTTTGGATGGCAGTAGATCCTGTCTAAGCTGTGTCCCTGACTACCCTGCTCTCTTCCTGCATGGCTTGACTCCGCTCAGGAATTTTCTGCAGCCACCGCTTGTTTTTGACTTCAGGAAGTTTCACGTGAGCAATGTGAAATCCACATTATGTTCAAATCGCTTCCTACTACATCAACCTCACTGGAGCAAATACAAGATTTCCCAACACAGGTTATCATAAGAAGCCTCACATGAGCCTCAGAAAGCCAGTCCATGTGTCACCCAGTGGTTGCATGCTCCCGTCTCTGCCTGGCCACCTGAACCCCAGGATCTCTTCTGCACATGCATAAACACACTGAGTCTCCAGGATGCTGGTCTACCACAACTGAGGCCTCTGCAGGCCTCAGCTTCCTCCTCTGTCTGCTGCACTGCTACCCCACTGCAGGGACTCCGTCTGAGGTGGGTCACGTCCTTTGCTGCTCATCCTCCTCAACTGTGGCGTGTGTTGACTGAGCAGGAGAACTTGAGCGTACCGTGCACCAGGTCTCATGCAGCTCCCACTGCGAGATACTTGACATTCATATAACACAAGCCACTGGAGAGATAAGAAAACACAGGCCTGCAGTGTGCAGAAGACTTCCTGAGGTCACAGAAAAGGCTGCTCTACTTTCAATCTGGAACCATGAGAAAGTTTGCCACATGCCTGGAGTAAGACCCACAGCAACCATGGTGCCTCCTGGGATCCGAGTCACTGTGTATTCCAATGTCCCCTTCACCATCAACATAATAATGATGGCTTTGGAAGCCCCAAGATTCTGCAGTCACTTACCTACATAGAACCAGTGACTTGTCACTCTGACACTGAGTGACAACCCTTGTTAGGACCCAAGATAATTGATTACTCAACCAATATTTGCTGAGAACGCTCACCAGTGACTCCTTCCCTTCGGGCCATAACAAAGCCTTCTGGGATTCATTTCCCTCAATGCATTCCTCTCCTACAGATGTTCTCCTAGAGCTTCCCCATCCAGAAAGCAGCACTTAATCAATTCTTTTCTACCATATTTTATTAATCAAAGACGAAGTCACACAGGTCCGCAGGAGATAACTCACTTCCCCAAGTCTCACTGTTAATGAAATTCTAGGGAAGGGTGTTGCTACTCACTTATGGTGCCCAGATCTCAGCCTGAATGCTCTTGGAGCTGGTTCTGAAATCAAGTTCGGGTGGTGTCTTAGTCAGTGACCACAGCAAGGCTCATAAGGAAAGCATTTAATAGAGGCTGGTTTACAGTCCCAGAGCTTTCTGGTGTTATCATGGTAGGGAGCATGAAAGCATGCAGGAAGACACAGCACTGTAGGAGAAGCTGAGAGTTGTAGACCCATGAGGAGCAGAAAGAGAGAGAGAAAGCCACCAGGCCTGACTTGGACTTTTGAAATCTCAAAGCCCAGCCCTGCTGACACACTTCCTCCAACAACGCTATAGCTCCCTAATCCCTTCTAAGTAACACACTCCCTGATGACTAGGCATTCAAACCTATGAGCCTATGGGTCCATTCTTATTCAAACCACCATAATGGATATAAATTTTCTTAGGGAGCAATCTCAGAAACAAGAATAGGGAAGTTGGTCAGGGTAACACTTATGAACAACTGAGGCTCACCCCTTCTCCAGCTGCCAGGAGAGGCTGCATCAGACAGCTCAGAATATTCTCACTCAAGGGGTAAGAAAGCTGATCAGCCACCATTAGCTTAGCTCTGTTTCCAGGAGCATCAACTCGCTTGATTCTTCCAAAGCAGCTCATCTGCAAGAGGCCACACCCAGCGAAGCCCTCAAGATGGATGAGAGGTTTTGTGGTAGGATAAAATCAATGTATCTGGACTTGAAATACTGATAGGCCAAAGACGCCTGCTGAGCCTGGTTCTTGACTAATGTTCCATTCTACAGAGTACTTCAGAACTACTAGAATTAGCTGTGAGTGATGCAGCTGGTAACAGTGTCTACATACTTCCTGCTTTCTGGTCATAGCGATAAACACCTGCGGTGAATTTCAGTTGGTCCTATAGCAATCTCCCATTTACAAATAAGGCAACTGAGCCTTGGAACAGTTGAGTAGGTTGCCCATGGTCAGAAGGCTGGCAAGAGGCAGTCTTGAAATTTGAGACCAACCTCCTCTGAGTGCAGTGCCTTTGCCTTTCTAGGTATTCATACTGGCAGAAATCATAAGGGCAATAAAACATGACAGATGTGATACTGCAGGGTAAGAAGACAGGAGAGGAAGGTGCCTGGCAGGAAGGATCCCAGGCAAGATATGTGTGGAAAGCCTCTCTGTGACCCCTCTCCTGCATCTCCCAGGAACAGCATTCTTTCCAGAAACAACTCCTTCCCCAGTCAAATCCCATGTATTTTTGAAGAGCCCACAATACACTGGGATTCTCAACATGACCTAGGCTTGACCACTCCAAGTATTCTAACACTGCCGCTAGGCACAATGATCAGCTCAAAGAATGTCACGTGACCTCTACTGCTGCTGCAATTGTGATCTATGGCACACTTTCACCTAGCAAGAAGCTCTCCATGGAGGTTGCTGGGCTGAATAAACTACCAAAGGTGGCCATTACCTGCCTAAGAAGGGAGTCAGGAGTCTACAGAGCCAAGATTTCTTTCAAATGTCTTCTCTCCTTTAACAGTCCATCTGAGAGGCAACCATGCTTCATGTGTACAGATATTCGTTCTTTTTTTTATTGTTGAGATTTATGCCACTGTGTTGCTATGATGTGAATTGTTTATGCATTTTGTGATTGGCACTTTGTGTTGTTTCTAGCTTTGGACTATCATGAATAAAACGTGTGGGAACGTGGATGCAGATTCTTTGTGTGGATGTAAGTTTCAATTCTCTTGGGTAAATACATGGAAATGGAGCTGCTGGGCAGCATACTAAAGACATATTGAATTTTAATAAATAGACTTTTAAGAGCCTCTTTTGAGCACCTGCGTCTGGCTGGCTTTCGAAGCTTTTGCTAATTTGATTCAATAAATAGCACTAATTGCTGAATCACATTGAGATGGACTTTGCTACTCAGCACAGCCATGAGGATGCTGGAGCTCCAGCCGTAACAGCCACGGTGTGGATCACAGTTTTCAGGGAAAGATCAGCACCACACAGTACTGGGCATCAGAATGTTCAGAATGGGAATCACGGGGGTCTCAGATATTTTACTGATCAACCAATGATATGTAGGCGCCAAAGATCCAGTAAAATAGGAAACTGAAGGAAAACACTCCAGACTCCATCTAGAACTCAGAAGTTATGGTGCCTTAAAGGTAAGATGGTGGTTTTCAGCAGCAAACTCTTTAAGTGCTGGCTCTGGTATGGGAGGATTGTGGGCTTCTCCTTCCCTTGTGCCCTCAAATTTAGACCGAGAAGATGGTTCAGAGGTTAAAGAGCTTGGCTCACAAGTACAAGGACTGGAGTTTGGATGCCCAGAATCCATCGAAATGTGGGTGGGACTGCTAACCAGGTTGTAATTCTAGCCTCAGAAAGCAGAGGCAAGCTGCCTACAAGACCATATTGATAAGCTCTGTGTTTGATTGAAATGCCTGAAACACCTTGCCTTAATGAATAAGGTCAAAGATTGTTCTAGAATCATTTCTGACACACATGGTATGTACACTCATGCAAAAATTGCGCGCATGCGCGTGTGCGCGCACACACACACACACACACACACTCATAAAATAAAGTTCCCGAGTGTTAAATTCTTCTCTAATAAAATGGAAATAATACTGTCAGAAGTGACTGGACATTATCATTGTATTACATGTTCTATTTACGTTATTTTCAATTACTTGAATAAATGAAAAGATCTCCATTGTTATTACATTACTGACGGAAATTAAAGATCCCAGAGGTTAGGGACTTACACCTGTGCACAGAAAACACAATGGAAGTTGTCCAGAAAACTTAGGTCAGAACTCCTAAGTGATGTAGGAATCCTGCTTCAAGGGAATAGCCAACCTCTCAGAGAGACATCTGCACTCTCATATTCTCTGCAACAGGATTCACAGCATCCAAGATACACAAACAACTCAAATGCACCTCAGCCGGTGGGTGTCTGAATAAGCTGTAGCGTGTGCAGACAATGAAGAGTTAGCTTTTTGACGACAGAAGAAAGTTCCCTGACATGAGTGAGACTCGAAGGTGCTGTGACAAGTGAAATGAACTGAAAACGAAAATGACTATGTTGCTTCTGTGAGGTACTTGAAATAGTTAAGCTCATGGAAACAGAAAGCGAAGGGAAATTTAGTAGGGGTTAGGATATAATTATTAATCAAGGGGTATAGAGTCTCCAGGTGAATGAGTTCTGATCACCTCCTATATAGTATTGCCCCTATAATCAACAATGTCAAATTGTTTGTTTTACAAAAACATTGTAAAAGTTGCTAAGAAAGCTAGCTGTTCTTCAAAGAGGTCTGAAGTTCAGTTCCCAAAATACACATTAGGCGGCTCACACCTGCCTATAACTCCAGCTCTGGGGGTTCAGACATCCTCATTTACCCTCTGTGCATATCCACACATGTATCCACACATGTATGCACACACCCAAACACAGGCATAGACTCAATGATAAAATTAATCTTTTTAATATGATGTTAAGAGGGAGCTGGGGTTAGGGCGGTAGAGATTGCTTAGCATTCAGGAAGCCATAGGTTCAATCCCCTGAATGGTATAAGCCAGGCATGGTGGTATAGTATACACTATAGTCCCAGCATGGGCTTCGAGATGGGAGGACCGGTTCCAGGTCATCTGTCTCAAGAAAGCAGATGAAGGATGGAGAGGAGGGACGTGCAGCTATAGGAGATAGCCCTGATTGTCCTGTACCAGCTGCCCAGTGGGCTTTCAGCAACCACATCCAGCTAACCAGTAAGAGAGGCTCCCTGTGGGTGGTCCCCACACTGGCCTAACATTACTGTGTCTCCTAGTGACATCAAAAGCTACATCCATAAAGGCTCACCAGCATGACTGCCCAAATGTGAAGTAAGCAGAAACCACAATGAACATGCCAAACTGGGCATGCAAGAGTCCATGAGACCTCACCCTACACAGAGAACCACAGGTAAGTGAACCGAACTGGAGGCCTGGACTGGAGGCCTTGTCAGGGAAGAGCACCCCAGCTGGTGGTACCAGTGACAAATGCTCATCTCTGAAACACACATACAAGCAACATTCTATGGTGTCACAGATTTGAAGGGGAGCAGGGAGGTGCGCACGGGAGGGTTTGGAGGGAGAGAAGGGAGGAGCAAATGTAATTAAAATACAATCTCAAAAATAAACAAACAAAAATTAAAAACACCATTTTCCAGAGACTTTTTTTTTTTAAGAATTTCAGTGGACAGGCCACACCCCTGAATGTGAAATCAGAACCTCCAGAGAGCAGATGAGAGCATCTGTAGTCACCAAAGCTCCTTGCAGACTCCAGAGCACAGCCAATCTTGAGAACCAGTGTCCAGGTCAGAGGTTTGCAGCTTGGGTAGCCATCAAGATCACAGGGATGTGATCAGCTGCACAGGCAGCTATAGCAGCACAGGCCTGCCATCCCAGTGGGGTCTGGTAGCACAGGCCCACTGTTTCAATTACTCAGGAGGCCAACAGAGAGATCTCAAGCTTAAGGCCATCCTGGACTACAAGGTGCAAGGTGAATGCAGAGCCAGGCAGAGAAATTTAGTGAGGCACTGTCTAGAAACAAAGTTGTGGCAGCTCATGGGCAGAGCACTTGCCTAGCGTGCAGGTCTTGGGTGCAATCCTCCATAATGAGAAAACCATCATCAACAACAAAATGTCAGCCAGTGCTCCAGAGTGTCTGATGCAGGGTGTCTGGGCTGCTCTCAGAGCTTGTGTCCATATTTCTAGAGGATGCTGCAACAACTATGAGCCTGAGGACCAAAGAATCGGAGCTCTTGCATTCATACCTGTCCCTGTCTCAGGAGGCCATTATAATACATTGTCACAGGGACTATGGTCAAAAGGAATGTAGATTGTTCTCAAAACTTAGAGAGGCAGGACATCAAACATACCCAAAGGTTCAGAGGAACGGTGCCAGCAGAGATGGTAACACACTTAGGTCTGAAGATACTATTAAAATACACTTGTGTCAATGCCGAGGTCACTGTAAGACATGGAAAAAGCACAGCTTAGCCCACTGTACATGAGTGGAGTGAGTCACCCAGGACTAGTCATGCACCCCACATCCCGTCTCCAAAACCTCCTCTTCCGTGAGCAGTGAGGCCGCCGTACCTGCATTGAATGAAACATGCCTAGCCACAGGATCTCAGCTGCAGTATCCAGGCAAGCAGACGGAGCCTGGCTGGGCACAGGAGAGCATCATGGGAGCCACAAATACACCAACACATGGTCCCGAGGAGCCAGCGGGTAGTACGCATTGTTCAAGGTGACGTAACGGTAATTTGTCAAAAGGGAATTAGCACAGCTGAATTCATAGAGAAGGAAACCACAGCTCCAACTGCTGAAATAACTCACTCTGAACACATAGCACATGAATGGTACAAACGCGGCTAACGAGTCAGCTCTGTCAGAAGAGTGCTTGAGCATGAGGACTTGAGTTAGATCTCCAGAACCTACTGGAGAAAACGACCAAACCAAACAAAAAAAGCCAGGCAGGGCACTTCCAGCTAGGAGGGCGGAGACAGATGGTTTGGAACTCACTAGTTGACCAGCCTGTCCTACGTAGCAACTTCCTGGTCTATGAGAGACACAAGTGGGTGGTACCTGAATGTGGGGCGCCGCCCGCACATTCTCCATTACAAGATGGCGCTGATATCCGGCTGGAGTTAGCAGTAAACAAGCCATGTGCGCACGTGCTGGGTAACTTTCCACTTCTTGAGCTCCGCCTCTTCCGTGGCGTCATAGGGCCTGATGAGTTTCAACCAATCAGGGGTCTCTGCGTCCAAGGCAAGGACTGATCCCTTTATAAGGGGACGGGCTAGATAGTTCCGCCCCCTCTCGTTGGTCCCTCTCGGTGTTCTCGTTCGTGGTCTGGTTCGTGGGCTCGTCCGTCTTGTTCGTTTTGTTCGTCTTTTGGTCTTCTCCGTCTTCTTCGTCTTTTCGTCACGTGGAGCAAGTACTGGTTCTCGAGAGCAATAAAGTTTACCGCAGAAGGATTCTATTTCGTGTGCCGCGTCGTTCTTGCAGGCGAGACGGTTGCGCGGGACACCTGAAGAACAGTTGCTGAGGCTGTTGTCTGGCCTCCACCGCACACATGGATTTGTGCACTTGCACACCCACATGTACATGCACATACATTAACAACAGTAACCGAGAGTCGACAAGGTGGAATCTGAGTTCAAGTTTGTCTCCTCCTAGTCTCTTCCTAACTCCCTACACTGCCTGACAGCCTCAGAGGTGTAGTTCACTGAGAGAGTAACTGCTTTGCATGTTCATGGGCTGAGGAGATGGTTCTGTGGGCGAAGTACTGTCGCACAAACTTGAGGACTGATGTTCCAATCCTCCAAGGCCTGCTCAGCATCCCTGGGTCCAGGGGCAGAGATGCGGAAGCCCTGCATCCAAAGCCCTGCATCCAACTGGCTAGCCACAAAGCAGCAAGCTCCGGGTCCAGTGAGAGAGTCTGTCTTTATAGATAGAGAGACTGACAGAGAAGAAAACCTGGTGTCCATTTTTGGCCTCCACACACAAACACACATGCATACAGAGACCACACACATGCACATACAAAAGCCAAAACAATATTTTAATTAAAAATATAAGAAGTCTGCTTGCTTTTCACCAATTCAGCAGCCCCAATAGGAATAAGGAATTCACACCCTGATTCACCCACAGAGGCCAAAGGTACCAGGAAGAAAGCTGCTTCTGAACCAACCAAAGTCTGGTTACACCCGTGCCTCCAGAGGCTCTGGGCCAGCTCTGGGCTGCCTGGCACCTTGGTTCCAGATGCTAAAGGCAGGCAGCTGAACACCAGGCTGGGAGAGACCCAGGAAGCACCATGGTAGCTTCTGTTTCAAAATAGATGTTCTGGGCTTGGCCTCTCCCGGCAGCTGCTGATCAGATAGGGTGCTGGTGCTCCCATTGTCCTGAAAAGCCCCAGGCTCTGAACAGCTGATGGTGTTCTAGTCAGTCCCTGGACACCTCAGCTGCGTGCCTGCCTGTTGGGTGTTACTGAGGGTGCATGGAGATGAGAAGTGAGGGTCCGGGTGCAGTTCCCGCCTTCCTTCTCTTTGGCATCTCCTTTCCCTGAAATGTGGTTGGTAAATCATATTGTGAAGAGGTTGTTTTGGTTTTTTATACTTCTCTTCTTTTTGAGGTGTGTTTGTTCATGTGTGTTCATGTGTATGGGGGGGGGATGTAAAAGTAAACCTATATATGGAGACCTCCAGTGTCAATCTCAGGAATCCCACCCACCTCTTAGGAACAAGATCTCTCTCCGGCCTGGAGCTCACTGCTTAGCGTGAGCCTCGGGGATCCTCCTGTCTTCCCCTTCGGTGTGCCAAGGCCACAAGGGCACACCCCCTACTCAGCATTTTCATGGGGTGCTAGGGGTCTAACTCAGGCCTCGGGCTCATGGGGCAAGTGCCCTACTGAACTGTCTCCCCAGCCCCTTCTTCTACCTCAGGAGCCATTTCCTTCTGTAATAAATGGAAAAGTATTGCTCTAAAGTGAAATGCTACACCAGGTCACAAAAGTAACCAAATCTTGATCTTGAGGTGAGGTTGCCCTGGCTCGCTGAGGTGGCCCATAAGTCCAATGGCAAGTGACCTCAGAAAAGTAAAACAAAGAAGCTGGGTGTGGGGGCATATGCTTACAATCCCAGTGTTTGAAAGGCTGAGGCAGGGGGACTGTGGGTTCTAGATCAGCTTGAGCTGCATCACAGAATCTACCTCAAAGAGGTTGGGGGCAGGGCAAATGTGAGGCTGACAGCTTCAGAGGGAAGAAGGTCCCCTGCAGTCAGGGAAGAAGCTGGAATCACAAGCCCAACCCCTGTGAAAGCTGGAGCCACTGAAGGTGGAAAGAAGCAGGGGTGGATCATGGAGGACTGCAGAGTGTGGTCCTACCAGCACCTTGATTTCCCTTAACCACCACTGCTTTAAATCTATGGAGCATGTGACAATTTCTTACAGCAACCCTAGGGTGCCCCTATAACTCCTTTCCCTTCAGTCACCCCAGCCCGTAGAGCAAGCAGACTCAGCTCCCTCACTTGCTGGCTTCCCATCTCACCTGCTCACTCAATGACTCAGAACTGACCAACATCCGCTCTACTGTTGGGCATAATACGGAACTTTACCTATTGGAAGCCACTCTTTCCCGTGTTACTTCCCATTTCCAGGGGCACCAGACCCTTTGGCCTCTATTTCTACATTCACTCACATCCTCACCAAGGTGGTCCTTAAGTGAAGTGTCTCAGCCATAGCAATGGCATGATACTCTTTCCCTTTCTGTCTTTACCTCTCTGCTTTCCTCTCTCCTCCTCTGCTCTCCTATCTCCCACCCCTGCCTGTGTGCACAAGCATGTATGTGTGTGTGTGTGTGTGTATATGTGTGTGAGTATATGTGTGTGTGCATGTGTGTGTATGTGTGTGTGAGTGTGTGTGTGTGTGAGTATATGTGTATGTGCATGTGTGTGTATGTGTGTGTGAGTATATGTGTGTGTGCATGTGTGTGTATGTGTGTGTGAGTGTGTGTGTGTATGTGTGTGTATGTGCACGAGTGAGTATAAACCAGTATGTGCATATATGTGTGTGAGCACATATGTGTTTGTTGAGGATAGGAATGTGAATCCTGTGTATTGTGGAATAGTAAACAACAACTCAGACCATGACTTACTGGATGGCAAAAGCCAACATTGCCCCAGTACAACAATAGAAGATGTCTCCACAGGTTGCCAGATTGCCCTGGGTTAGCAGATAAGAGATGCCAACTGACCCCCGGTTGACACTTACGATCCTTTTGGTGGAGATGGCAGGACCAGGCTGTCATCATTGTCATCTGTACGGGAGACATCCTAAAGAGTCTCATGCGCCATCTGTCCTTTCTCTAAAACTATATGCTGAAGCCCTAGCTCTTTGGATAGTAGCTGACTCCACAGATAAGGTCTCTGAGGTAGAGGTGATGGCTAAAATGGCACATAAAGAAAGGGTTCTAGTCCAAAGGATTAGTACCTTTACAGAGAGACAGGTGTGTCTCTTCGCACACTCCCTAAAGAAAGGCCATTCAAGGGCACAGCAAGCAGGTGGCTGTCTGCAAGCAGGAAAGAGGGCCCTCACCAGAGACCAAACCAGATGAATCAGAGCTATGAGAAAACACATTGCAGTCGCTTAAGCCACTTTGCCTGTGCCATTTCTTATATAGCCTATGCAGACTAAGGGGTTCTGAGTCAAGGCCATCCACAGTTCCATTCGTGGATGTCTGAATCAGATCGTTGCAAGCAGTTGATGCACCTGTGCTGGCTCTGGCTCTGACCCTGGGTGTCTAGGGCTCTGCAGATAGCATCTATGCACAAATCTAACATTTTAGACTCACAAGAGGAAGAGACCAGGAGTTCAGAAGTTCAAAATCAGCCTTAGCATCATAGTGACTTCCAGGATAACCTGGAATGTTTGAAATGCTGTTTCGAAAACTACAGTGAGGATTACGGAGACATTTTGGTCAGTGTAATGTTTTCTGTGAGAGCATGAAGACCTGCCTGACTTTGGTCCCCAGCACCCATGAGAAGAGTCAGCCACTGTGACACACACTTCTAATGGCATTACTAAGGAGGCAGAGGCAGGACAGGATCTCTAGGGCTCACTGCTAACCCGCCTGGTCTCATCAGTGAGTGAAACATCAGTCAAGTACTGCCTGGGATGCTGTAGATAAAGGCGGTGGGGTAATGAAGCAGGACTGTCAGGATCTCAGTGGGGACTCCCGTGAACCCCACAGGAGTTACAGCTCTCAGCACAGGACTTAGAATGTCAACTTCCTTGTTTACAAATGATTTGTATCTCCGTTTTGTTTGTTCTTGTTGTGATAATAGACTCTGATAGAGCAAGTGCGGGAGGAACCGTTTGTTTTAGCTCACAGTTGGAGGCTACAATCTATCACTTCAGGGAAGTCAAGGCTGCAGGAACAGGCCAACTTAGTCAAGCAGAGAGAGAAGTGATGTCTGCACACTTGTGCAAAGCTTACCATTTCTCTCTTACACAAGCCTAGACCTGGGAAGAGTGCTGCTCACTTCCCAGTGACTTCCCCAGCACCCACCCTCCAGATCGGCCCCAGGACCCTCTGATCAGGACGTTCCCCTGATGAGACTTGTGATCCTGGATTGTGTCAGTTAAAACTGCTGACTAATTGTTAAGTGGATAACTAATTGTTGACAATTAAAACTAAGCATCACAAATTATAATTGCAAAAGGGAGTCAGATACAATGTAGTTCTGAGGGAAGAGGAGAGGAAGGGCCTGGCACAGAACTCCTGACTCCATGATTGGAGGAGGGGGAGGGGTCCTGGGGCCCAGCACTCCTGGGATGCAAATACCCCATTTACAGGTTCCCATTCTTCTCAAGATGTACTTTGAATTCCTAAGCCATGGACTGCCCCAACAGAACTATCCTTTCTTGGAAGCTGCACTGTGTGTACGAGCGTGCAACGCACATTCATGAGCATGTACCTGTGGAGACCAGAAGATAATTTTGTGTATCATTCCTCAGACACCATCTACCATAGGTTCTATCACTAGCCTGGAGTTGGCTAGAAAATTTGGCCAGTGAGCCTCCATGAACATGCCTGTCTCCACCTCCCCAGTATCATTTCACCAGCACAAGACAACACTTGCACACTTTTATGTGGCTTTTGGGAAAAGAACTCAGGTCAGTATGCTTGCGTGGCAAACTCTTACCACAATTTTTAATTTCCCTGATGTGTACCTAAAAAGTATTGCCACATGTCCTGCCTCCTTCCAGTGACATCTTATCCCCAGTTGGTCAAATTCTAATGCTTCTAGGTCTTGGTCAAAGCTAAAATGTAATAAGAAATTAGAAATGAGAAGTGTAGCTCAGTGGGTATAGCATGCATGCAGACCTGGGTTCGATTCCCAGCATTACATAAACACATGCCTGCAATTTCAGAATCTAGAAAGGGAGGCAGGAGAATCAGATATTGAAGATCATCCTTGGCTTCACAACAAGTTCAAGTCCAGGCTGGGCTATATGAGATCTCACCTCAAAAATTAACTAGCTGAATAACTAAACAAAGGTAAGTTGTTTGGGTCTATAGGATATAGTGTATCAACCCTGGAGAAAAGCAGGAAGCCCACAATAAACAGAGGCTTTCTTGATGCTGTTGTCAACAGTGATGTCATGCCGCAGATGATCATTAACCGGCCACATGCTGAGCACTTTGGGGTTTTTTTTAATCATTTTTATTGGATAGTTTCTGTATTTACATTTCCAATGTTACCCCTTCTTCCCCTTGCCCATCTGCTCCCCCACCCTACCACCCACTCCTACCTCGGTGAGTTGGCGTTCCCCTACACTGGGAAAACAGGCCTTCACTGGATCAGAGGCCTCCCCTCCCATTAATGCCAGACAGTGCTGTCCTAAGCTGCATATGCAACCAGAGTCATGGGTTGCATTCACTGGTTGGTGTTTTAGTCCCTGGGAGCTCTGGAGTTTGGTTTGTTGATATTGCTGCTTTTCCCATGAAGTTGCAAACCCTTTCAGCTCCTTCAGTCCTTTCTCTATTTCCTCCATTGGAGTTCCCATGCTTAGACCAACGGGTAACTGCAAGCATCCTCATCTGTATCAGTATGGCTCTGGCAGAGCCTCTAAGAAGGCATCCACCTCAGGCTCCTGCCAGTAAGCACTTCTTGGCATCAGCAATAGTGCTCGGGTTTGATGGCTGCATATGGGGTGGATCCCCAGGGGAGACAGTCTCTGGATGATTTTTTCTTTAGTCCCTGCTCCTCGATTTGTCCCTGTATTTCCTCCTGTGAGTATTTTGTTCTTTTTTCTAAGAAAAACTAAAGCATTAATATTTTGGTCTTTCTTTTTTGAGCTTCACATGGTCTGTGCATTATATCTTGGGTATTCCAAGCTTTTGGGCTAGTATCCACTTATCAGTGAGTACATGCCATGAGTGTTCTTTTGTGACTGGGTTACCTCACTCAGGATGATAGTCTTTAGTTCCATCCATTTGTCTAAGAATTTCATGAAGTCATTGTTTTTAATAGCTGAGTAGTACTCCATTGTGTAAATGTATCACAATTTCTGTATCATTTCTCTGTTAAAGTACATCTGGGTTCTTTCCAGTTTATGACCATTATAAACAAGGCTGCTATAAACAGAGTGAAGCACGTGTTATGTGTTGGAGCATCTTTGGGTATATTCCCAGGAATGGTATAGCTGGGTCCTTGGGGAGTACTATGTCCAGTTTTCTGAGGAACCACCAGGCTGATTTCCAGAATGTTTGTACCAGTTTACAATCCCACCAACAGAAGAGGAGTGTTCCTCTTTCTCCACATCCTTGCCAGCATCTGCTGTTACCTGAGATTTTTATCTTAGCCATTCTGACCAGTGTGAGATGGAATCTCAGCGTTGTTTGGATTTGCATTTTCCTGATGACTAAGAATGTTGAGCATTTCTTTAGGTGCTTCTCAGGCATTCGATATTTTTCCGTTAAGAATTTTTGTTTAGCTCTGTACCCTATTTTTTAATAGGATTATTTGATGCTCTGGAGTCTAAATTCTTGAGTTCTTTGTATATATTGGATATTAGCCCTCTATCAGATGTAGGATTGGTAAAAAAAAAAAAAAAAATCTTTTCCCAATCTGTTGGTTGCAGTTTTGTCTTATTGATAGTGTAATTAGCCTTATAAAAGCTTTGCAATTTCATGAGGTCCCATTTGTCTATTCTTGATCTTAGAGTATAAGCCACTGGTGTTCTGTTCAGGAAATTTGCCCCTGTGCCTCTGTGTTTGAGGCTCTTCCCCACTTTCTCTTCTATTACTTTCAGTGTACCTGGTTTTATGTGGAGGTCTTTGATCCACTTGTACTTGAGCATTGTACAAGGAGATAAGAATAAATTGATTTGCATTCTTCTATATGCTGAATGACAGTTGGTCCGGCACCATTTGTCAAAGAGACTGTCCTTTTTCCATTGAATGTTTTTAGCTCCTTTGTCAAATATCAAGTGAACATAGGTGTGCGGGTTCATTTCCGCATCTTCAGTTCTATTCCATTTGATCTACCTGCCTGTCTCTGTACCAATACCATACAGGTTTTTTTTTTTTTTTTTTTATCATGATCAATCTGTAATACAGCTTAAGGTGATGTCCCCAGAAGTTTTTTATTATTGAGGATAGTTTTTGCTATCCTGGGTTTTTTGTTATTCCAAATGGATTTGCAAATTGTTCTTTCTAACTCTATGAAGAACTGAGTTGAAATTTTGATAGGGATTGCGTTGAATCTGTAGATTGCTTTTGGCAAGATGAGCATTTTTACTACATTAACCCTGCCAATCCATGAGCATGGGAGATCTTTCCACTTTTTGAGATCTTCAATTTCTTTCTTCAGAGACTTGAAGTTCTTGTCATGCAGACCTTTCACTTGCTTGGTCAGGGTCAAACCAAAGTATTTGATATTATTTGTGACTATTGTGAGGAATGTTGTTTCTCTAATTTCTTTCTTAGCCTTTTTATCCTTTGAGTAGAGGAAGGCTACTGATTTGTTTGAGTTAATTTTGTATCCAGCCACTTTGCTGAAGCTGTTTATCAATTATAGGAGTTCTCTGGTAGAATTTTTGGGGTCACTTAAATATACATATCATCTGCAACTAGTGATATTTTGACTTCTTCCTTTCCAATTTGTATCTCTTTGACTTTTTTTTTTTTTTTTTTTTTTTGGTCTAATAGCTCTGGCTAGGACTTCCAGTAGTATATTGAGTATGTAGGGAGTGGGCAGCCTTGTTTAGCCTCTGATTTAAATGGTATTGCTTTAAGTTTCTTACCATTTAGTTTGATGTTGGCTACTGGTTTTTTGTATATTGCTTTTACTGTGTTTATGTATGGACCTTGAATTCCTGATCTTTCCAAGACTTTTATCATAAAGGGGTGTTGAATTTTGTTAAATGCTTTCTCAGCAGCTAATGAGAAAATCATGTGGATTTTTTTCTTTGAGTTTGTTTATATAGTGGATTACGTTGATGGATTTTTTTTTATATTGAACCATCCCTGCATCCTTGGGTTGAAGCTAACTTGATCATGGTGAATGATCATTCTTTTGTGTTCTTGGATTCAGTTTGCAAGAATTTTATTGAGTATTTTTGCATATATTTTTGTAAGCAAATTGTTCTGAAGTTCTATTTCTTTATATGGTCTTTCTGTGGTTTAGGTATGAGCATAAGTGTGACTTTGAAGAATGAAATGGATAGTGTTTCTTCTGTTTCTATTTTTGTGGAATAGTTTGGAGAGTATTGGTATTAGGTATTCTGTGAAGGTTTGTTAGAATTATGCACTAAACTTACCTGTTCCTGGGCTTTTTTTGTGGTGGGGGCTGGGGTATTGGGAGACTTTTGATTACTGCTTTCATTTTTTTAGGGTTTATGAGACTGTTTAGATGGTTTATCTGATCCTGATTTAACTTTTATATCTATTATCTGTCTAGAAAAATTGTTTATATCCTCCAGGTTTTCCAATTATAGGCTTTAGTAATAGGATCTGATAATTTTCTGAATTGTGTTTTCCTATTTCTCTTTAAGGGACTTTTGTGTTTCCTCTTTAAGGGCTTCTACTTGTTTACCTGTGTTCTCCTGTATTTCTTTAAGGGAGTTATTCATGTCCTTCTTAAAGCCCTCTTGCATTATCATGATGTATGATTTTAAATCCAAATCTTGTTTTTCTTGTGTGTTGGAATATCCACTACTTGCTGTGGCAGGAGAACTGGGTTCTGATGTTGCCAGGTTGTCTTGGTTTCTATTGATTAGGTTCTTGTGTTTGCCTCTTGTTATCTATGAATTGAGTTGGTCTTGCTGTCTCTGACTAGAGCTTGTCCCTCCTCTGGGCCTGTGAGCCTGTGGGCTTAGGGGTGAGAGTGCTTCTGCATGATCAGCTCTCTGTGGGCAGGTTGTACGTCCCAATAGCAGTGGGACTTGCCTTAGCTCTGGGCACAGATGGAGACCGAAGGGTCTAGTCCCAGCAGCCCTGTGATTCCTGAGCCCTATGAGATACTGGAGGTTCTCTTTTTTAACAGTCAGTGGAGAGAATGTGGGGTCTCACCTCTGGGCTTAGGAGTGAGAGCGCTCCTCACTGAGCACTTTTTTACCCCCATCCTCTGTTAGGCATAGGCAGGGAGAGTAGCAGGTGCAGTCAGAGGGATAGCAAAGGCTGTTGTTGCTGAGTTCCTATTGATGCACATCTGAAAGCTGGAAATCACATTAACAGGAGCATTTCACATGCTCTGTGTAACCACCTCCAGCAGCCATTCCCACACTGCTGACAGGAGCCAAAAACAAGCCTAGCCAAAAAAGGGCAGGAGGGCAAAAAGTCTTAGGAAACACCCTTTCCACCACAATCACAACCCAAATCAGTCTATTAAAAAACACATTCAATCGCAACCCAAGAGTCCTATCTGACTCTGTTGTCTGGGATGATGGTGCCAGTGCTGGGCTTTAATTCAGCAAGGAGGTGGTTGGCAACCCTTGGTCTCCATGCTGGCCTTCAAGGGCCTTCATGTGGGATGCCAAGAGCCTCTGGGGGAAGCTGGGATTTCATGTGCTTTGTACTGTTTTAACTCAGGGCCTCATTTTTCTATTCTGCAAAATGTTTTTATCTTAATTGGTTTCTGATGCTGTGTTTCACACCATGACTAGAAACAACTTGGGGAGGAAAAGGGTTTATTTTCTCTTAAAGCATTTAGTCTACCATCCAGGGAAGCCAGGGCAGGAACTCAAAGCAGGAATCTGGAGGCAGGAGTTAAAAGCACATGTCATAGAGAGGTGAGGCTTGACTTAACATCTAGTCAAGTCCTAAATGCTGAGGCATTGCTTGAGCAAACAGACAGAACCCCAAGAATTAGTGAATTAGAGTCAAACAGGCATCCACTGGGTGCTAAGAGCTACAGGCCCTATTCTTCAGGCTTACGAAAGCCCAGCTTCCCCCAAAGCCTCTCGGTATCGCATACAAATGCCTTGAAGACCAACATAGGCCTGTGGCTAAGAGACCAAGGGTCACCAGCCACCTCTCCCTCTGCGTTGTCATTTTAGAGAAAGCCTGTGTCAGCTAGCCTCAGCAAAGGACAGACAGCCTGCAGGGATCTTGTTCCTGGTCAAAGCTATAGGCTTTGCAGCTCATTAGCAGTGTTCCCTTGGAAGACTATCAACCCTGTGGGTCCCTGATGCTGCTCACAAAGACACCACATGACCAGTAAAGTGGCCTTTGATACCAATATGGATGGTGGAAAGGTCCTGCCTCCTGGTTCTCTGCCTGCTTAATCAATAATAACTTCAGAGAGAGAAGAGAGAGTTGAGTCCCTTTCTCTCTGTCTCCCTCAAAGATGCTGAAAATAGCCTAATTAGATTGTCCCTCTGCCTGGGTGCCATGGAGGTGACAGGCACAGAGGCTGTCACAGAGCTCACACGCCCTTCTGAAAAGTGTGTCTGTAGCTCTCTGGTTGGCCGTGGCTGATGGTGAAGCAGGACGCAGCCCTGCAGGAGGAGGGGCTGTCACAGAGCAGCAGTGGTGTGTACACAGCAAAAGCAGTACTGGGATGCTGAGGAAAACACTGAGCAAAGTCAGCTGGGTCTCCTTGGCAAGCTGTATGTAACCAAGGTCAACCTCAGCCTCCGCCCACTCTCTGAGACCTGATCACATGACAGCTATGTGAGGAGCAGAAGCGTGCTGTAGGCAGAAGGCTGAGCACCGGACCGAGCTTGTCCGTCCTTCCCAGGCTCTCTGGCCCTGGCTGCTCCTCCCCACACTGCCCCACTCCCTCTCAGTTCAGCATGATCGTGCAAGCAATCCTTGGGACTTCCATTGCCTCTTCCTGGGACTTCTCCCTCACCAACAGCTCCCCTCTGTAAGGTCACCTCAAAGACAGACAATATCAAATGAACAGTGACTGCCAACCATGGCCTTCTCATCATCCACCATCACTGTCTCTGTTTTCCACTCCTTTCTTCTTTAAAATGAGCACTGACTACACTCAGTGTGAGTGTGTGTTGGGGGGTGAGTGAGTGTGTGTATGTGTGTGGTGTGTGTGTGTGGTGTGTGTGATGTGTGTGTATGTGTGATGTGTGTGGTATTTGTGCATATGCAGTGTGTGTATGTGTGTGTGTGTTTACTCCACCCACCTACCCAACACCACAAACTACATCACAATAGGATCTGTGCCTCTCATCTTCACTGCTGTCTATAGTAGATGCTCAATACAAACTCTGCACAAGTTAGCAAAAGGACAGAGGTGGCACTTCATTCAAGCAGACACTTGGCACTTAGAGGTCCTGAAGCAGCAGCAGCTCCTGAACCAAGTGCTTAATTAGTTTACTTTCATTGCAATTTCTGTGACAAGAAAGAGAGAGGAGGAAGGAAGGGGGAGGAAAAGAGGGAGGAAGAAAGGAGAAAAAAGAAAGGAAAAAAAGAACCCACTGGCAAAAACAATGGAGAAAGCATTTATTTGGTTTCAAACTCCAATTCCATCATTATAAGGAAGTCAAGGCAACAGGAAGGTGAAGAGCTCACACAACACATCCACAAGAGCAGAGAGCAATGGCTGATGCTCGCCTATGCTCAGCCCTGTTTTCTCCATCTAGTCCATGGCTCAGCCCATGAGAACGCGCCATCCACAGTCAAGGTGGCTCTTCCCATTTCGGTTAAGCCAGTAAAGAACTCTCCCACAGGCATGCCCAGTGACAACCACTCTAGACAGTTCCTCCTTGGACTCTCTCCTCTGATGATTCTAGAATGTATCAAGTTGACACTAATGGTTAAGTTCAGAGGAAGCCCGAGTCCAACAGCATGTGGTTTTAAGATTTTCAAAGTTAATGAGTGAATTACTCCAATTCTATGGTGCCAGCTCTGGTTTTCTCCTTCTTTGACTCCATGCACACAAACCTAAAAGAATAGCAAATTACATTTGGCTGCATGCCTTTGGAGCTCCAGAGAATGTTGAGTGAGAAACAGACGTTCTCTAAGAGCAGAGACCCTGTCTGTACTCCATTATGATCACGCCTGTCTGAAATAGACCGGAACATAAAGGGTCCTCCACAAAGACCTGTTGGTGAGCGAGGGAGGGACTTGAGGGGCATCACAGCAATGACCAAACACCTAGCACAAGAGGACTGGAGGTATGGCAGATGACGCAAAGGGAGCTGAATTTACCACGGGTGGGGACAAAGTCACAAGAGTCACTGCCTTTGAATGCCCAAGAACCAGAAAAGAAATGAGAGAATGTACCGTGGGTATAAGTGAGAGTGAGACTTCACAGGGTGGGCATAGTTCCTCGAGGAAAAAGAGAGGGCGTACACGATTCATCCAATGAGAAGAGGTGGCGAGTTAGACAATCTATCCAATGAGAAAAGGGGGGAGGGGAATACACGATCCATCCAATGAGAAGAGGGGGCAGGATACACAATCTATCCAATGAGGAAAGGGGGAGGGGAATACACGATCAATCCAATGAGAAAAGGGGGAGGGGAATACACAATCCATCCAATGAGAAAGGAGGAGGGGAATACACGATCTATTCAATGAGAAGAGGGGGCAGGAAACACAATCTATCCAATGAGGAAAGGGGGAGGGGAATACACGATCTATCCAATGATGAAAGGGGTAAGGGGAATACACAATCCATCCAATGAGAAGAGGGGGGAGGGGAATACACAATCCATCCAATGAGAAAGGAGGAGGGGAATACATGATCCATTCAGTGACTGTTCCATGTCGCCCGCTGAGCTTCAAACACTGCAGCAGATCACAACCTCTTCATCTGTGCCTAATATAGGCCATTCTCTCATTCATTCCCTTACTTGTCCATCCCACAGATAATTGCCAGCACCTATTATAAACCAGGTATTATACTTCAAAATGGGCAGCCACCAGAAATTCCTGCAACTGAGAACCTTGAAGAATACTGGAACAAGATACCTAGTGGGTGGGTGTAAGGGTTGACAGACAGGACGGGATAGATGGACACTGGACAGATGGATGAATAGATAGATCCGCGATTGACTTTCAAAGTCCTTGAGGACAGGATATCTGAGTCATGCTTCTCTGGTTTCTCTTTGCCCTCAGCCAAGAGACAGAGAAAGTGCTCAATAAATATTGGTCAAGTGTCACAGGCAGGCTGATGTCTTGATAGATAACAGTGGAGTGAAGTGAGACCCTCATCCCTTCCAGACTCCTTTTCACTTGGAGTGGATCCTGAGTGACCATCCCACTTCAGAAGAAGCTGAAGGCGGTTACTTACCCACATCCCCTGTCCCCCAGGATGCTGAGGTCAGTCTGGTTCCTTCCTCTGTTGTGGAAGGGATAAGATCAGACAGGCACACATTTTTCTTTCTTCCAAATTGAGCAGATTTTCCAATATGAATCTCTTGGCACAAATGATATGTTAGCTAATATAAGCTGGTCTGAATCTCCACCCCGTGTGTGTGTGTGTGTGTGTGTGTGTGTGTGTGTGTGTGTGTGAGTGAGTGTGTGTGTGTGTGTGAGTGAGTGTGTGTGTGTGTGTGTGTGTGTGTGTATGCTGCCCATCTGTAGTCTGAGCTGCAGGGAGACATATGTCTTTGTGGGTGACTTTGAATCCAAAAGGACCCTAACATTCTGTGCTCCACTCTCTGGAATAAAAGCCCAGACATTCCTCTGCTGATAGTGAAGGTCACCCAAGAATTGCCATGGGTGGCAATCTACTTCAAAATGGACAGCCACCAGAGATTTCATACCTGAGAGCCAAATGTCTGTGTGGTAAGCATCCTTTTCCGGTCCTCTCAAGTACCCCACCCTGGCCACTCTCCAGCCATGGGGCCAGGTGAGGGCAGCACCAGAACACAGCTCTGGGTATTCCCAGGTTGGTGCATGGCCTACAGTCTGTCCAATTAGTGACCACATTGGCCTAAGCGATAAAGACAGAGCCAAAATGTCCTCAGTGTTTTCAAGCGAGAGTCCATCTCGTGACCCTCGAGGAAATTGTAGAACTTGAGAGCTGTGTTTTAGGAGCAGGAGAAAAAACTGTGAATCTACTCACCTCCTTTGTCACTGACTAGGTGTGTAGCCATATATTGGTGACGAGGCGTCTCCTACTAACATCTTCCTTCGCCAATAAAACGAGTTCCTATCCATATGCTGCATGCAAGAAGGTTCCACACACAGTAGGTACTTTACAGATGCCACATGCTCTTCACCAGTCCACCCTCTTCTTGTTACTGAGCAGCTGATCTCATAAGTCATGTAACCTTCCAGAACTCTCCAGTCTAAGTCTCCAGCAACAGCCTCCCAGCTGAACTCCAGACTCATACATCCAGCAGATGACTTGGCATCTCTATTTGGATGTCTCCCAAGCATCCTGAACTTAACAGTTTCTCAAAATGAGGCAGCCTTCCATGCTTCATGACTACCAACTTCAGAAAACAGGTCCCTTCATTTAAGGGAGATGAATCTGAGGGAGGTGTTACACTTGTGTGTACACATGTGTGTACTTGCTCGCCTGTGTGGAGGCCAGAGGTTAACATCAGATGTATTCTATCACTTTCTATCATCTGAGACAGAATCTCTTTCTCCACCTGGAGCTCACCATTTATACTAGACTAGCTGGCTAGTGTGTCCCTGGATCCACTTGGCTGCCTGCTTTCCAGGTGTGCAGATGTGTGCCATACATGGTCCTCAGATGTGTGGCATACATGATCTGCAGATGTGTGGCATACATGGTCTACAGATGTGTGGCATAGTGTCTGGCTTTTCACATGAACTCTAGGGATCCTAACTCAGTAATCAAACCCTCTACCCATTGGCACACCTTGTCAGCTCCATGGAAGCAGGCTTTAAGTGGGTCTTAAATGCCCCACCCAGAAATTCTGGAGACATCCCTGACACCCATCTCTCCTCCCACCCTCATAAGGAAACATCACCCAGTTCTGTTCATTTTTTTTTTTCGTGAATCTCTCACCATCTCACCATCAACTCCTATGGTCCTTCGTTGTCTCAGATGTAAATTGCTAGATCAATTTATTCTGAACCAGATATCTAGGCTGTAGTGTTTCGAGTACAAAGTGCTCCACAAAGGGCACATACATGTACTTCAGAGGCAGTAAGTGCTCAGGGGTCTGGACTGTCTTATTCTCAGGTTCACCCTGTCTCTCTGCTTTCTGTCTGCCAGCAAGTGGTCAGCTCTCTACAGGGGGCTTCCAAGGCCATGGCGTTCTACCTAAGCACACCAAATCATCATGGATAGAATCCTCTAAAACATGGGATAAATCAAACAATCTCTCCTTGTCTATATCAGGTATTTAGCCATAGCAATATAAGAGTAATCAATAATTAATATAATTTTATTAACCAGTATGATTAATATTAATTAATATAAAGGTGATTGATAATTAATGTGAGCATAATTAATAACTCGTAAATCAAATAGTAATACATAAATCAATCTGGTCACAGCACTTACCCTGTATAAAGTCTTCCAACAGCTCCCCGGGGAGTCTTAAAATAAATTTTTTTTAAATTTTTTATTTTAGCCCAACAACAGAACGAGTCCTGGTTGTTATGGAGGCCTCAGCACTGACCCTGCTTTTGCTCTGACTTTATCAGATATCTGTCTGGACTCCCCGGAAGGCTGCATCAAGTTCCTGGCTACCCTGGACTTCCTGATGAGTCTTAAGTACATTGCTTCCCTCTTCCAGATCTTTCTGAAACAGAAAAGCTAGTCACCAACCTGGGCATTCTCCTCCCGCTGCTGTGAGACAGGCTTACAGAAGAGACCACAGTCCACTCCTCGGAGGCCTCCACTCCAAAACCTTTTTATGCTTACACAGTGGCGTGCCAACATGCTCCTCACTCCATGCTGTTCTGTGCTCGCTGCCTGTTCCCATGTGCACACATCACATACCCGAGACACCCCGTGATAGAAATGATCAGGAGCACATGGCTAATGCAGTCTGTCTGCAGCCTCACAGGATACGGAAAATATTCTAACTTCCCCTGGGTATTGTTCTAAGTGGTAGCGACAAGTTGCTTCTATGTCCTCTGCCCTACAATAGGCAAATGTTGCCAGTGCAGCACGTTTTGGTTTTAGACATGGCCTGAATATCTAAAAGATGGGAATACACCAGAGTCTGGAGTATTTGAAGCCTTACCATCCTTGTGACAACAAGAAAACAAGGTCTGGAGGCAGACAGATGCGAACTGGAATCTAGATTTGTCCATTTCTAGTTTATTTCACCATGGTTTTCCTCTACCAGACACCCTGACACGCACGATTCTTCATGACTCGGGGGTTAAGTCCCAAGGTCCTCCCATGATGAACAGACCCTTCAGGGTGTGTCCCCTGCCTCCAAACCTACAACATTTTGTGCCAAACCTTCCATCTGCCCTTCTGTTTCAACCACAATGGCTGCCTTTCACTGAAATCTTTCCCACAAAGAAGTTTTTACACTTGCTGTTCCCTCCAAGAAAAATTGTTTCCATTGCCTATTGAAATCCTGTTCTCTTCCAGCCCAGAGTCTTAGGAGGACTTTCTGTGGCCTTTCCAACTCTAGGGTTCAGCAGCATCAGTGATTTGATGCGTCTATACTCCAGGTAACCTAAGTCTACTGCGTAGACCATGACCCTAGTGCCCATTTCTCTCTTGCCTCTGCCAGATATTTGACCATAGCACTGTAAGAGCAGCTGACACATCCTTACAACTCTGTAAGTCTGATTACATCACTTACTCTCCGTAATGTCTTCCAATGACTCTGGGAATCACAGAATGAAATAAAAACTCCATATGTTAGTTAGCCTGCCAAGAGAACATGAACCAGTCCGGATTAGCCTGCTTTTGCCCTGACTCTGGAGGTCTTGACTCCCAGACAGGCAGTACCTGGTTCCAAAACTGCCTCAGGCTTCCTGCTGACCTTTTTCTACATCTATGAAGCACAGCAAAGGAGCTGAGTGAGCTTGTCACAGTGTGTCTCCAGCTCCTAGCACTGGATCTGAAGTACAACATTTCATCCCCTGAATGAATGGTTGATTTTGCGGCTTCATGGCCTTGAGGATGAACAAAGCAGGACAACCCCACCAGTTCATTAAACCAAACTGGTTGACTAGGGTCACTATTGATGTGATAAAATACCATGACCAAAGCAACTCAGAGAGGAAAGGGTTCATTCAGCTTACACTTCCACATCACAGTTCATCATCAAATGAAGTCAGGACAGGAAGTCAAGCAGGGCAGGCACCCAGAGGCAGGAGCTGCTGCCGAGGTCATGGAGGAATCCTGCTTGTTGATTTGCTCTCCATGGCTTGCTCAGCCTGCTTTCTTATAGAACCCAGGTCTATGAGCCCAGGGGTGGCTCCACCCACAAGGGCTGGGCCCTCCACCACCAGTCACTGATTATAAAAGTGCCCTGCAGGCTCATCTATAGCCCAATATTTTCTGGATTGAGGATTCTTCCTTTCTGACGACTCTGGCTTGTATCAAGTTGACTTAAAACTAGCCAGTACACATGCCAGTACATGTCAGTGGATAAATAAAGTCACCATGTGTCTGGCTTTTACATGTGACATCAAACCTCGGACATGTCTCTGAGCAGTTGTAAGGACTCAATGAGATCTTTTATATAAAGGTGCTGGCATATATTAGGGACTTCATAAAACATGCATGTTATTATCAACATGCAGCTAATGGTTCTCAAGCACCAGAGTCTAACAAAACAGGTTGATTAGATGTACTTTTTTCTTTGAAGAAGTTCTGGCCTTAGAAACTTTCCCCAATGTTTTTGCCTTGAAGATCTGAAGCCTATTATAGATCAACCCTGCAGATAACCTAGGTAATACATTTAACACATTGCAATCTTGTGTTACTACCTCTTTATCCATCTATCCCTTTACTTACTTAACAATCTAATAGGTGGTGGTTGTGGTGCTGTTGTTGAATCATAGCCTCACTGTGCACCCCAAGGTAGCCAATTTTTAATCTTCCTCCACAACCCCTCTGGGATTTGGGTTATAAGCATGCTCTCTTATGGCTGGCTTCATGGTATTTTTTATGCATTTCAAAGTAAGTAATAGATAGTAGTATGTCTTCCACATGCATTAGCATACTTCTCATTTCATTAGAACCCAACATCTGTTTACACATTTGTCTTCTGAGATAAAATGTATTTAACATGTAATACCCAAATCTTGAGTATTCTATTCAATGAGTTTAACAACACATATGCTCGTGCAACCCTAGTCTTTATGAAAAAAGAACAAAAACTCCCTCAGTGTTTGCTCTCCTATTCCACATAACCAACCACTGTTTGGAGTTTTCTCTAAGTCCACCACAGATTATTTTAGGGTACTGTATATAAAATATTCTAGAAGAGAGGCCTTGTGAAGTCAAGATGCTGAACCAAAGGTTGGAAAGCAATGGGAGAAAGGAAGACATACAGCGAGCAGCGGACGAGCCACTTGACCTTTAGCCAATGAGTCTTCAGGATTGTACACTCAAAGGAAAGAATGAAATGCAGATTCCATTCCAGGACACCAATCACCATTCAGAATGGCCACCTAATGCTTGCACCATTGCCCAGTATGGAGATTATGTCTCAAAAAGAGACAACGCGGGCTTGGGAGATTTCCAGGTCAGTAAAGTGACTTCCTAACAAGTTCAGGATGTGAACCCAACTCCCAGAACTGACATGAAAAAGCTAGGCAAGGTAGCGTGTCCCATACACTCAGTGCTATTGGAAGTAGAGACAGTGCTCTCACATACATGTGAAGAACAGAATTTGAATCCTCAGAAAAAGATCTGGGAAGGTTTGGTGGTCCATCTGTTACTCTAAAGGTTCGGAAGGCAGAGGCAGGAGATCTCCAAAGCAAACTGGCTAATTATACTCACCCAAATCAAGGAAGAAATCTTGGCTCAGCTGAGAGGTCCTGCCATGATAAATAAAGTGGAAACACCAGGAAGGCTTGTAATATCAACCTTAAGCCTCCATATGCACACAAGTGTACCACACACATGTGAACATGCACATGCACACGAGTATGCCACACACATGTGAACATACATATGCACACATCTCGTGCACAATAATTTAGTGTGATGATGATTGCGGTGATGATGGTGGTGGTGGTGGTGTTGGGGGTGGGGCAATTATGATGAAGATTAGGATGGTGCTAATGACAATGATGGTGGCGATACAGTTTAAGTCTCTTGCAACTGTTCTGGGGCCATTGGAGCCACTTTACTCAGAGGTTCCAGGGAGTTACTTCTCTAGCTCTGGGGAAGCTCAGAGCTAGTGGCGGACATAAGAGCTTTGTCCTTTGTCTGGGGTGCAGTTTACACACCAGAACTAGCCACAAGATCAGGCTGCAGCCAGTTTCTAAACAATACCCTTGTTTAGTCTCCTCCTGTCCTGCCCTCCTCATTTCTTCATGGGCCTCTGCCAAGGGCAATATCCTAAAAATTACCTGCACATCAATCTCTACCTCAGACTTTGCCTCTAGGGAAACTGACCTAAGATTTCACCTTTTGGAAATGGGAAAATCAGGCTTAAAGAATTGTAGAACTGTTTTCTGTACCAAGTAAAACTGTCTGGCCCAAGTATATGTGTCCAACTCCAAATCTCTGACCAGACTGCTTTCTAATAAGCTACAGTTAAGAAGCCATATTGTGTGGGATGGTTCACCAAGGACTAAAAAACATCCATACATAAAAAGGCTCTACAGTAATAGAAAAATAGAAGTCAGAATACTCCTCCCAGAGCTGTGTGGACAAGACTGTCTTATGCATTCTTTTCCAACTGGACACACAGCTGCACAGCGGTTTCCAGCTCATGACACTGCCTGTGCCTAGGTTACTAGTTCTGGCCATAGAATTTGGAAGAAGGTGATACTGAGCGTTTATGAACATGACTCTTAAGGAGACAGTAATACTCTCTTCATCCTTCCCCTGGAGTTAGGAGATGCTTTCAAGCACCTAACGTGCAATTCTCAAAGTGGATACCAAGGCACCCTGCCAGGACATCACAGCAAATTTAGTGGTGACACGGGCTATTTTAAAGGCTTGAGAAACATGTTTTTATTGTGCTTTATTTAGTTGTGTGTGTGTGTTCTACATGTATGCAGGTATCCACACAGACCAAAAGAGGGAGGAGAGTGAGATTATGAGAAGCCTGGTATGGGTGCTGGGAACTGACCTCAGATGCACTAGAGGAGTGGAACTACTCTAACCACTGAGACATCTCTCCAGACCTTTAACATCCTTAAAGTCAGAGAACAGCATCTGTCTAGACCCTAAAACTACTAGCTCAAGGTTATCCAAGGTTTCACATCTGTCACCATAGTTTTTCTTGATGATGTCATAGCTTTACAAGGTTGATGTCTGAGACAAAGTAGACTGACTAGCTTCTCCAACCTTACATAGTCCACACTTGTGAACTCACTCAGTTCAAATAACTCATAACATCAAAGCCAATATTTGAAGTCATGTCATTCATGAGTATATATATATATATATATATATATATATATATATATAATGTTTGTAAAAAGACTCACCCAACATTCCTATTCCTAGCCAAAAGGGAGCCCCCTGAGCCTGTGTCTCCTCGGTCCATATCCACTTTATTGAAGGTCCCTCTCAGGGTCTATTAGTACCTACGGCTTTGCATCTTTCCCCTTTGTTTGGTGTCGGACACAGGCCCCAAGCATAGTGCTAAGGTGCTGCCCAAAGAAGGCCATGCTGCGTCTCACACAGAAGCTACTTTCATGTTTAAATAAGTTTTGCTTGTGCATGAAGTATAGTATCATTGGACAAAACCTAGTAAGTAAGATGCCTTTACACAGAAGTGCACTTGGAACCAGGTTACATATTGTTCCGTGGAAGAAGAATGTTGGGGCCAAAGGACAGAAAGGAGTGCTGGGAAATGCTGTCTTCTGTGTAAAATGTGGCCAGTGTGTTCATTAACCAGGCGTCCATGGTTACCAGCCTGCGTCCACTCCAATGAGCCTGTCATTCTTTCGTGGATGGGGAGAGGTTTAAGAAGTTTTGCCCTGCCTCGGTGGTAGATAATAGATGTGATGTAAGGTGCTCATGCTCCAGTAAATAACTCCACACCCACGCCTGTAAGTGCCCCCAATGCAACCCAGTGAGTTACACAAGGAAGACATTAAATACAGGGACTTGTAGGGTGAAAGCAGGTATAGTGGGTTTGGCCTAATGTTGCCTGTATTCTAATGTTAATTTAGGTCCCCAAAACTGCTCACATGAGTGTTTGCTCGTAGACTCTGGGAACCTGGCCCCAGTTGGTTCTGATTGGTAATAAAAATGCTGGTAGCCAGTGGCTGGCAGAACAGAGGTGGTACCTTAGGATTTTCCCAGGCTTAGAACCAAGAGGAGGAAGAAGAAGATGCACCATGCTGGGGGAGTGTGGAGGAGAAAAGACACCTTGTCTGGTAAGGGTGGAGGCTGCCCTGTGAAGGAGGTGGGAGAGTGTGGCCCAGAGGGCTGTCCACTGGGCTCAGGGCAGCCAAGGTAGGATGTAGGATTTAGTAAGTGATGACTCAGGATTATCCATTGGGTGGGGGTAGATCAACCATTGGAGATTAAGCTGAGTGTGTGTCTTTCATTCAGGAACCCAGAGCATTGGGGCAGGTAGGAGGAGCAGTTTTTTATTATTATTATTATTATTAAATATCAATTCAGCAAGCATGTGTTCAGAGAGAGTGGGATGGGAATAACAGAGAGTAATGGGGATCAGAATATGTTGTGTACATGTATAAAATTGTCAAAGAACAAATAAAGTTTAATGTCACTAAAAGTTCCAAAGAACTTCATCTTGGATTCTACTGAACAGCGCATATCTCTATCTAGATCACTGTTTGCCATGACCTTGGAGCACATTTCTACAAAAATTAAGATCTCCCTTGGTTCATGAAGATCTGCCTAAATACCGATTGCATAAAACATAAACGTTCATCAACTCTTCAAACCTGTTTACTAAAACATTACTGTTTTGCCATTGGCTGCTGTAAAAAGAATGAATAAGCATCATCTCCAGAACCCAAAGAAGATGAAAGCTTGTGAGCTACTGATTTGGGGTATGAAAGAGCCACACACCAAAAGCCACTTAGACTGCGAGTTGTCACATGGAGAAGAGCTAAGAGCTTCTCACCAGCCAAGAGCACCTGCCTTGGACTGACACTTAGCAAGAGATAAACATCAAATGAATCTGAGACGTTCCACATACCAGACTTTTCCCTACAGTGCTGTATCCATCCAAAATAGAGTACGCAAGCTCTTAACCTCGCAAAGCAGACCTCCTCCGTGTTACTCTCATCGCCAAACTTGTGTAAACCACCAATCAGGCATGCTCCAGTCTAATATGGCATTCTGGGTAACTCAACAAACAACAGAACTTTGGTCTGTGCACACGTACTGGGAAAGATGAACAGAAAGGAGGCGTGGCCCCTCAGTGTTCCTGCTACCAGTGCACAAAGAACATAGTCAAAGGCTGTGGATTTTCACCCAAGAGTCAGACAAGTTATGTAGAAGTTCCTCCCTGTGGAAACATTCCAACTTGGAGGGAGGCCTCTCATGACAAAATATACAAGGCTTAAGAAATAACAACTCCCAAGTGTCAGGAAGGCCCTGAAACAAGGTTCACAGTGCTTCTCAGCAGTGCCCTCTAATAATAACACCTGCTACAGAAAAGAAGCCACCAACCTGTTGAGCTACCTACAGGTTGTGTAGATTCACCAAGGATATGCCTTTGTAAGTCATCAGAGAGGGAAAATAGGCTTTTCAGTGATGTTGTTGCCTGTGAGTTGTACATGCTTCCATAAGTAAACCCTCACTCTAAGGGACCACCAGAAACTCTGTTTCACCATATCCAACTTTGGTGGAGTCATTTATCTGCTGTGGGTGCCCTACCTGGAACAAGTAGATGTTTGCTCCTAATGTACCAGAAAAAATAATGTAATGCAAAACAGATAAGTTCACAGATGGTAGGCAGGCAGGCAAGCAGACAGACAGGCAGGCAGGCAGGTGGGCAAGCAGACAGACAGACAGGCAGTCAGGCATGCAGGCAGGCAGGCAGGCAGGCAGGCAGGCAGGCAGGCAAGCAGACAGACAGACAGACAGACAGGCAGGCAGGCAGGCAAAAAGAAAGAGCCCGGGCAGCAAGATGACATTTGTGTGAAGGACTTAGGGAAGACCTTTATGAGGACAAATAGGAAGTCTATTGGCAAATGCTAGTTGTTGAAGTAGGTGGGAAATAGAGCCGAGGTGGTGAAGGGCCTCAAATTCTGAGCTCATTCTAAACTAGAAATAAGCCAAATGCCACCAACAGAATAGATAAATAATGAATGATCATGGAACTATTACCTGGAAGTCCACACAGCAGCCCTGATGAACTTCCAAGATGGCAGGGAAGGGAGCCGAGCACAAAGTACAGCAGATGCTGTAGGTCCACTGTGGAAAGCTCTCGAACAAGCAAAGCTACTCTCTGCTCATAGAAATCAGAGCACTGGCCTCCTCTGGGGATTGTGACTGACTGAGAAAGGACAGGAGGGAATGTGGGGATTCAGGGAAAGGATCTTCAGTGTGCTGAGGGAGCTTGCTGCCCAGGGAAAAGCATCTGTCAAAATGTATTAATTGCACACCTTTGACATGTGTATTTCGCTGTATATAAATTATACTGATTCAAACAAATTCTAGGCTAAAGATTTGGCAGTTGATGGCTTCAGAAGGCAATTATATGCAAGCTGAGTGGTTTTATCCCCAGAGGACTTAGCTCTGGGTGCTTTATATGAAGCTAATTTTGGCAGCCATCTTTTTCAACTTTTCTAAAGAAAAATACCTCCCTCCCCAATCACACTGCTATTAAGCACCCCAAAATAACAGACCAAACATAAGCCATTCTGTTCAAAGCAGAGGTAAGCAATGGGATGGTCTTAAAGGCCCATGCTTGGAAGGTACCCTGAAAAACATTTGAAGGTTTAGGGTAGGGGGTTCAGTGGTTCCAGGATGATAATCACAGATCCAAGAAAGCAAATTGGGCAACCAAGTTTAAGTTGCACAATTGAGCACACATAATATTGGGTGGATGGCATCCCCTGATAGTGTGCAAAGCAACAGCCTGGGGGTCTGGCTGGAAATAAAGCAAGTCAAACAAGATGGGGAAAAGGGCAAATGGTGGCTAGCCTTCAGCCACAGATCCGCCTTGAGGAGGAGCGATGGGGGCGGCAGAACACAGGCTCGTTCAAAGAAGCTAACCACTGTTCCACTCCACCCTTGTCAAGCCAGAGCTACAGGGGCGTTTTTGTGGTTTGGTTTGGTTTTCTATTGTTGCTGTTATTTTGTTTTGCTTTTGCTTCTCAGGCTTTTCAAGAGAAACCAAAAACTCTGAACTTTATATTATGCTGGAAATATATATATATTCCCAGGCTGTAAATAATCAATTTAGAAAATATACTACATACCTCAAATCCGCCCTTCTAAGCCACAAACTTGCAACTTTGGGGTTAAAACTATTGCAATTGCACCTGAGTCCCAGGCTTCAAATTAAATGAGGCAAGGTTACTGCTCCTCTGTGCCCTGGATCCACCCAGGGTTCTGAGCTGTCTGCTCTGGGAGTCAGGAGACTTCACTGGCTCCTTCTGTTTCTTATAAGTTATGCAATCAGCCTTGCTGAGACCAGCCCAAGTACAACTCCAAAGCCCTGGGATCAGTGTTGATCTTTCTGCATGTCTGCCACTCCTTGGCCATGTGACACACAGGAACCTGGTACAAAGCAGGAGGTGCCAGAAGGCAGCCCTTAGCCCCCAGCCTGCTGGGTGTAGGCACCATTCATATGCATGCATAAAATAAAACCGCCCAATTAAAATACTTGCTAGGTCATTGGAGGCCTTGTTTTTCTTTGTAAATAAGTAAACAGACAGGAAATCAAGAAGGCTTTGATCTTCTACCTCTTAGATCCATCTGATTGCTTTAAGGTCCCCTCTGCAGCTTGACTAAAGCAAGCAGAGCTGCCACAGTCCAGGGAGAGATTGAAAAGCCCAGCATGTCACGCTGTGTGCCTGCACACTGGATGGATGCTCAGTAGACACTCAGCTCAGAGCTGTGACACCCTCTCAGAGCAATGCCTCTCTAGTGTGACCCGCCACACCACCATAGAAGCACCAAAGCCCAGCATGTCACGCTGTGTGCCTGCACACTGGATGGATGCTCAGTAGACACTCAGCTCAGAGCTGTGACACCCTCTCAGAGCAATGCCTCTCTAGTGTGACCCGCCACACCACCATAGAAGCACCAAAGCCCAGCATGTCACGCTGTGTGCCTGCACACTGGATGGATGCTCAGTAGACACTCAGCTCAGAGCTGTGACACCCTCTCAGAGCAATGCCTCTCTAGTGTGACCCGCCACACCACCATAGAAGCACCAAAGCCCAGCATGTCACGCTGTGTGCCTGCACACTGGATGGATGCTCAGTAGACACTCAGCTCAGAGCTGTGACACCCTCTCAGAGCAATGCCTCTCTAGTGTGACCCGCCACACCTCCACCATAGAAGCACCAAAGCTGCTCCTTAGAAACTTAAACGTCTCGTCCTATCGGGCACCTATTAGGGATCCTTGATGAGAGATTGAAAATGCTCCATTTTCTTCTCCACTAAACCCTGAAATATAATATGCAATTTCATTCAGAGGAGCTATAAACATAGACAAACTGCATTTGAAAAAAAAAATCTAATATGAAGGAACTGGAGAGAAGGTTCGGCTGTTCTTCCTGAGGGCTGATGTCAGTTCCCAACACCCATATCAGGTAGCTCACAATTCTCTGTCATCCCACCACCAGGGGAACAGACACTGTCTTCTGGACTTGGCAGACAACTGTATACCTGTCTGCTAACACGTGTATGCAGGTAAGTAAAGAAAAAAAGGAGAAATACAAAGTAAGGCTGGGAATAATGGTACATGCATTAATCCCAACACTGGGAAGGCTCTAGAAAGAGGACCATGAGTTTGAAGCCAGCCTAGGCTACTTAGAGAGGCTTTGTCTCAACAACAATGACAACAGCCAAAGGACCCAAGACGGAAACAGGAATGAGGTAAATGAGATGCTGTGCAGTGCTCTGCTGTGCTCTACCACACTGTACAATACTGTCTGCTACACTGTACTATGTGCTATGTTATTGTACAGCTATATGCTGTGCTACAGTGTAGGATATGCTATGCTACAGTGTAGGATATGCTATGCTTTAGGATATGCTATGTTATGCTGTACTATGCTATATTATACTATCTGCTATCTATGCTATGTACTATATGTTACGCTATGCTTTGCTAACTATACTATACCATACCATACCATACCATACCATACCATACCATACCATACCAGACTATCTATACTATACTATACTGATGAGTGATGTAATCATTCTCTCCCTCAGTTTCCCCAGTTATGAAATGGGATAATAGCACACATGCCTCTTTAATAGTAGTGTGCAAAGGAATCAAAACAACCTAGCACGTGGAGGGCTCAGTTCTGCTGTCTTGTGGTAGCATCCAGTGTACAATCACAGTCACAGAAAGACATGCCCTGGGGAGCTACAGGATGCTGTTTGTCCTTTGCCAAACAACCTTTCTGCTCTAGCTGTTGGAATCGTGTCCCTGAGATAGAAAAATTGGGGATCTGGCCTATATCCTGACTCTTGCCCCATGACCTTGGGCAACCTTTTTCCTTCTGTGAGATTTAGTTTTCGGATCTAGTTTTCAATCTTGTGTGTTGACAAGATTGTTTCTCCAATTCATTTTTTTTTTTTTTTTTTTTTTTTTTTTTTTTTTTTGCCTCCTGTACAGTGTGATTGCAACTCTAGGAATTCCCTGTTCCACCACTTTATTCAGGGGCTTTGTTTTTATTCCTTCCCTCAACAAGCCTTTGTTAGAACCAGTGTGGCTGCCATACCTGCGGTGACTGCACTCCGGAGAGTGCAGTGGGAGCTTAGAGCCACTAGCCCACACTGCAAACTCCAGCAGAGCTCCGCCACACTGTGGGATTCTGCATCAGCTGTGTCAAGCATTCCCTCAGACAGGAGCACTGCAGACCGTTCTTCCTTAATAACCAGGCACTCCCATCCTGAGCCACAAACTCACGAAGGACTAAGCTATGTTAGGTATTTTTCAAATGCATATTAGAATGAATGTCTAAATATTCGATAAAAAATTTGTCTACTGAGATTCCCCTGAGATCTCGAGTGTGGTCAGGGATGCAGAGAGGACAGTTTGGACCTCAGCCTTGGGTAACAGCCAAGCCCCACTGCTTGTGAATGTGCAGTTCTGCATTCCTGTGGAGGGGAGGGTGACATGGCTCATCTTCCCTTCCAGCCCACTCTGCCACAGAGATGAACAGAGTGACGTTAATTGAGTAATTATTCAGAATTACAAGAACTTTTTCTGTGCCTGCAAGGAGGGCTCTGTCAGTTTGAGAACATACTTGAACTTCCTCGTTCTCTGTTTGCAACTCCCAGCCCATACTTCTTCCCATCAGTAAAGTATGTTTGTTTACACCTGGGTGAAGGTGTTTTCATCTTCAAAGAATATTACCAACGCACAGTGACCTCTCTACGTCTCATGGGAAAGGCCCCACAGCCCATAATTATCCTACGAGACAGTTAGTGCTAAACACACTTATCACATTGTGCATAAAAAGTCAAGAGTGATGTTCAGAGCTGCCTTTGAAATAGTTTTTTTTTTTTTTTTTTTTTTTTTTTTTTTTTTTTTTTTTTTTTTTAAGGACTTGAAGGAAAAACTTTCCCACCAATCAATTAAAATTTTCTAAAACTTCAGTAGAAAAATAGGTTAAGGACATGAACTGGTAATTCGCTGGAGAAGAAATATAAACAAGTCATCAGCATATGAAAAGATACTCAAGTCCTGAGTAATCAAAGAGAATGCAAATTACAACAAGAGATGCTCTAAGGCTTTTTCCCCCCCCTTTGTTTCAAATTAAGCAAGGGTTACAGTGCCTGAGCAGGTGAAGATACTGGCACTTGATGGCCAAATCTGGTGTCCCCAGTTTCCCTGGGACCCACAAAGTAGAAGGTGAGAACTGAATCCTGCAAGCTTTCATTTGATTTCTACGTGCATGCCATGGTTTGTGTGTGTGTGTGTGTGTGTGTGTGTGTGTGTGTGTAACACACACACACAAATCAAGAAAAAAAAGGCCATAAGTCAAGAATGTGTTGTGCTCACTAGAGTGAAGAAAGGACATAACAGGGATCTCTCTCTATCTCTGCAGAACTTGTGCCTCAGGGTCTTTGAAAGGTATCACAATCACTGAAGAATTCCTCCTAGGAATCCACCCGTTGTAGAAGACTATCCTAGGAGCCAAATGCAGACCAGCTAGCTGTACCTGAGACAGTCAGAGTCAGCTCTGGGGACAACTGATAGTCCCTTACAAAGAAGAAGGTATAGAGAGTCACTGGACCCTCTCCTGAAAGTCTGAATCATTTCCCTGGCCATTTATAGAGACTCTTTCCTAATTGTACCTGGCTATGGGTCTCTGCTGGGAAAAGAGAATCAAGGCTGAGAAGCATTAGCTGAGGAGGAGCTATACATCAGGGCAGTGTGGGGTTATCACCATCTATGCCGGGTAAGTTTCCAGTGTAGCTGCCTTGGGGTTAGCCACCACTCTACTGTGAGCAACCCTTACTCAGGATCTGGAAGCCAGCCCGACAAGCTCCTCCCAGTAATTTCCCAGAAGGATCTTAGGTGAGACTGTACTCCATTTAGACACTGGAAAACCTGTAAGGAAAGGTAGACATACTTCACATGCATTTGTCTCTCCCAGAGAAGAAATTCTCAAATCAGAATATGAAGAAGGAATTCTTGAAATACCAGAATAAGAAAATTATGGCAGTTCAAACATGTTTGGTTTAAAAATGGAAGATGTTAGGAATGTTAAGGGTCTACAGAAAAAAATCTTTCAACAGCAGTATTTGAAACATTTGAGGTTAGACAATTAGCTCTTCATGAGGTCTGTCTTGAGTATTAGAAGATGTTCAGCTGCTGTGGGGACTGTCCTGAGCACTGGGGGAGGTGTCAGCAGCTGTGGGGACTGTCCTGAGCACTGGGGGAGGGGTCAGCAGCTGTGGGGACTGTCCTGAGCACTGGGGGAGGTGTCAGCAGCTATGGGGACTGTCCTGAGCACTGGGGGAGGGGTCAGCAGCTGTGGGGACTGTCCTGAGCACTGGGGAAGGGGTCAGCAGCTGTGGGGACTGTCTGGAGCACTGGGTGAGGGGTCAGCAGCTGTGAGGACTGTCCTGAGCACTGGGGGAGGGGTCAGCAGCTGTGGGGACTGTCTGGAGCACTGGGGGAGGGGTCAGCAGCTGTGGGGACTGTCCTGAGCACTGGGGGAGGGGTCAGCAGCTGTGGGGACTGTCTGGAGCACTGGGGGAGGGGTCAGCAGCTGTGAGGACTGTCTGGAGCACTGGGGGAGGGGTCAGCAGCTGTGGGGACTGTCCTGAGCACTGTCCGGCTGCATGTTCAATCTCTGCCTTCCCCAGCTTCCTACTCAGTCCAGTTACCATAAGCAGAGTAGTCTTTAGACACTGCCGCATGCTCTTTGTCTTGCAGTGAAACCTCAGTAGTCACTGATCCAAGGTTTAATTCTATCAATCACCAAAATGTTCAACGTCAACAAAATAAACAATTTGTGATCTGCTAATGTGGTGAATTATTATAGATTCGTTGAACATATTGCTTTTAAAAAATATTTAACAACATGAAAACCTAATCATGATAAAATTATAATTTTGGTTTTTCTTTTAAATAAACATATGTTCCTAGAAAAGGAGAAACCCCACCACCACCAACAAAGAAGGGAAGTTAGTGCCCAAGGGCAGCTTTCATTTCTGTTTTCCGGACACCCTGGTTCTGGAAGCTCAGAGAAAGGGTTTCAGTCTACAGAGTTTGCCTGAGCTCCTGCAGTGCTGAAGTCTAGCTCTGCCTTACTTAGCCTCCTAGTCGCTGACTTCATCCACCAAACAAAGCAAGTTTGTGACAATCATAGCAAAGGTCCAGAACTGATGGCCCACGCAGCCCAAAGTGCTGGACAGGGTTCTAGCACCCAGAAGAAGGTCAATTCTCATTGGTTAGTATTCCTGTTCCGATTGGTATTTCTGTTCTTAAAAGTAAAAACACACAGAATATCAATGCAGGAGCTTCTCCCTGCCTCTGGCATGAAGTGATTCTTGAGGCTGGGGCTTGGCGCCGCATAAAATTTGGTCAGTGAGGAAAAAGACAGAGGTGAAAAGAAATCTACCTGGCATAAGGGGCCAGCCTATGTGGAAATGTTGTTTTGACTGGAGAGCTTGGCAAACAAGCTTCAAATCAAGGTTACTGATGTGTCAACTGCCATAAAAACTCTCACTGCCTCACGCCTCACACTTACGATGCAGTGCCTTCTGATGAGACAATGCCACCTAAACTGTAGATGTTATGTGCACACGTGTGGCCATCCACTTGTATGAAAGCCTAGATGGCCAAAAGTCCAAAGCCTTTGAGAAGAGCCCTAAGGGTTGCATGGTGCAGCCCTGGTCTGCAGCAGGAGAATACCAAGACAGCTTCGAAGTCTTGCTGCATTGTCCTGTGAGTTTGCTTTCCTGGCTGCATCTCTGCCATCCACGTGTTTAGAGACAACACTGAGGAACCCCCCCCCCCCCAGCCAAGAGGAATCCCGGCTCTACCGCTCAATGGCTATTAGAGACCAAGTTGATCACTTCGTGGGATGACACCATCCTATCTGTGTCTACAGGATGTGGACAATGTCCTTACTGTGTGTAAAGTATTTCAGACTGTGCCTGGGGCTTCTGTGAAGTAATAAATGCATGGCATTCTAATGAATCTGGTAAGAAGTAATCCAAATACAGGCTTAGGCTAGAGAGGAGAACCAGTCCTTCGAGATCTTTATAAGTACTTGTTGATTGTGTATTTGTATATATGTAACTGTCTATGTATGGTACAATTGTGTGGGAATGTCTACACGGGGTGAGAAGGGGTCGGATCTCCTGAGCTGTAGTTACAGGCGGCTGTAAGCCACCCACTCAAGTTCTGGGAACCAAACTGCACTCCTCTGCAAGAGAAGCAAGTATTATAAAGTCCTGAGCCTTATGTCCATCCCTGGGAGTCTTGGGGTCTAAGCGACCTTCGCTCTCACCTGGCCTCATGTGACCATCTGCTTGCTGATACCTTGGGTCATCCCAAGCATCTCACAAGCTGAAAGACTCCTGGTGATGTCCAACAGAACCTAAATCTGGACATTCGGGCAGAGAGACGTGTTTTCAGGGTGAGGCAGGCACTGAGATACCTGGGAGGAATTCACTACATTGTGAACTGGGACTGGCTAGGCTGCCATCCCCAGCTCCAGAGACATAAATCCATAGGTACACGCAGACACACAAACTCCACACTTCTTTGTGACCCTGTGTGTGGTTACTTGAAATAATGACAGGCAAAGTACTGAGCAACTGAGTTAGACATGACCACAGCTTTACGGAAGAGTCTGGGACTTGGTTTAAAAATATCACAGGAAGGCTTAGAGACACAGGTAAGAAGCCCTGGGTAGCAGGTGTGTATTGCGGGCATCTGGCTATTTCTGATTACAGGTACTCGATTCTTTCCATTAAAGTATGGGCATACTCATGCACCCCAGCCGTGTCAGAGCAGTTTCCAGGGGACACTGAAACGAGAATTTCAATGTTGCCGGCTTATAAAAAACAAACAACAGCCTCAGGACAAGCAGGACATAGTCAGGAGGCAGATGACACAACAGCAGAGGAAGAAAAGCCTCTGCAGGGAAGTGAAGTCCTTGTGGATGATGAGTCTCCAAACAAGGATCTCTAGAGAGCAAGGCAACTTACTTCTGATATGATCCCAGGTGACCAAGTCAAGCTTCAGTAATTCTGCATCTGGTAATCATGAATCAAAGGCTGTCTGCGAGCAGGGTACAAGCTTTCAGGCATTTCCAGATCCTCCCCTTCTCTCTCTCTCTCTCTCTCTCTCTCTCTCTCTCTCTCTCTCTCTCTCTCGCTCTCGCTCTCGCTCTCTCTGTGTGTGTGTGTGTGTGTCTGTCTGTCTGTCTCTCTTTCTCTCTCTCCCTCTGTGTGTGTGTGTCTGTCTGTCTGTGTATATCTCTGTGTATGTGTATCTGTGTGTGTCTGTGTGTAGAGGCATAGATGTGATTGTAAGTAAGTGGGTGGGTGCACATCTCTGTGTGTGCATACAAATGCATGTGCATGTCTGAAGGCAAAGGCCAGTCTCAGGTGTTGTTCCTCAGGCACCACCATCATCACGTTGTTGTCATTACCACCATCATCACGTTGTTGTCATTACCACCATCATCACGTTGTTGTCATTACCACCATCATCACGTTGTTGTCATTACCACCATCATCACGTTGTTGTCATTACCACCATCATCACGTTGTTGTCATTACCACCATCATCACGTTGTTGTCATTACCACCATCATCACGTTGTTGTCATTACCACCATCATCACGTTGTTGTCATCAACACTGTCATCATCATCCTGAGACAGGATCTCTCCCTGGCTGATACTTGTAATACTGGCTAAGGCCCATCTCTGCCCCCAGCACTAGCATTATAAGCACACACCACAATGTCCAGCTTATTTTTAAGTGGGTTCTGGACTTCACACACTATGCGTGTCATTCAGAAGGCATCCAAGAGAAACTCATCAGATAGGGATGGAGACGGGAAGCAGAAGAGGACTGAGCCAAGCAAGGCACAACTGCAAGACAAGTCTCAGCCCCAACTTGAGGCGAGAAGAGGGGCCTGTCATGTCTCTACAGTATTTTAGTGGTCCAGAGTGGCTCCAATTGCCCAAGGAGATCTCCTGAACAGAGTTTCTCGAGGAGACATGAACAAATGGAGTGAGTAACTCTAGATAAAGCACCTATGACAGAACAAAGCATAATTCCTCCCAGGTTGAACTTGGTGAACCAATTAGTTTTGATGTTACTTACAGGAACACAGTGGACACAGAAAAGCCCTCCCTAGTGTGGGTAATGATTCATAAAAGCTAAATGCCTGGAGCTCTTTCCACAGCTTCTATTCGGCTTCACCAAAACCTCTGCTCTCCCCAGGAATTATCCAGTGCTATTATACAAGTCTTGTAAGTTTTAGGAACATATTTAACCTTGTAAGTTTCCTTGGTTTCCTGAGTTAATGTCTTCCCAGCAGGAACAAAATCAGAGGAAAAGCCCAAAGAAGCCTGCCAAGGAAGTCATAGGCAATCTAGGTAAAACGCAAGCACAAACCACCCAGACACACCTGTCAAAGAGCAGAGTACTTTCTCAAATGTTAGTCTTTAAACCTAGAGAACCAATTTCTTTGCTATTTAGGTGGGAAAAAAACTATTTATCTCTTTCTGATGTCCTAAAGATTATCTCTGGGACCATTTAGAGGAGTCCATTACTCAAATACGGCTTTCATCTATGAAAAATACATACTTTTCCTTTGCTGAATAGAAAGGTGCAATTAAGTAACTTGTCTATGAAACTCCAGTTTTTTCATACAGACATAAGCAAGTAAGAGAGATTTGACTGTTCTCCCAACTTCAGAAAATTGAGCTTATATTTGGGGGGCAAAATAAAAGGCAGCTGAGGTTTAATGTAAGAGTCTCTATGGGGAGAATGACTGAAAACAACTCAGGGACTCCAATGTTTGCTGCTACAGATCCTGAATATGTCTCTCATTTCTTTCTGCTGCTCAGTATACCTCTGTTTATTGCCTTGGTGCTAGAGGTACCAAAACAGAGGACAAATAAAGAGATGTACATTTCTGTACGGGTGGTGACTGACAAGAAAAAATTGGTTAGGAGGCCAGAGATTCCAGGCTGTAAAAGCCAGGAAGAATACCAAGTTCCATGCAAGATTCCTATGTAGAATAAAACTCTAGAATCTACATTAATTATGAGATGTTTAAATAAAATACACATATCAGTGATGAATAGAGTAAGAAACCAGATAAGGGCATGAACAGGAGCCAATGGCGACAATCAACACCATTAATCACTAATCAAGCACCACTGGTTATAAGATAAAGAGACAAGACAAATAGCTCCCCACCAAGGGGATTCTTTGTGAAAGTGTTTAATCTGGAGAACAGACAGCATATTATTTACTAAGGGCTCTATTGTGTATTAAAAACTATGCTATATCCATGAGAAATTTCTAAAATACAAACCTGCCCATTTTTCAAATGCAAAAGCCAAAGCTCTGGGAAATTAAAGAAAATTTGAGCTCAATCAGCCAGCTGGGATTCAAAGTTCTACCCCTTCCACTGTCCCCATGTGCTATGTCTGGATATCTCTGCTTCCCACTCCTGTGTGTGTGTGTGTGTGTGTGTGTGTGTGTGTCTGTGTGTGTCTGTGTGTCTGTGTGTGTGGGTGTGTCTGTCCCTCTGTCTGTCTGTCTGTCTCTCTGTCTCTCTGTCTGTCTGAAGGTCACTGTGTGTGGCTCTGTCCTGCCTCAGTAGGCTTGCAGAACAGCAAAATGACCTCCCCAAATGTACTTCTAAGTAGTATCTAAAAGATGCTAACACATTGGACCAGAGCTTGCCATTATTCATCACTGCACCCATGCCACCTGCCAAGAATGTCAATATCTTTCGGTTCAAATGCATCACTAAATGTTATTTAGCAGTGAGAGGGCACATATCATGGTGCCCATGTGAAAGACAGAGGTCAAATTTCTGAATGTGTGTCTCCTTCAACCACGTAAGATGTGAAGACTGAAATCAGATAGTTAGGCTTGGCCAGAGGCTCCTTTGCCTGCTAAGCTCTTTCATCAATCCTTGATTCAAAATTTTAGAGAGACATGCTGCCTTTTCACCCTTCTTCTGCGAGAGTGGAACATCAAGAATGGAACAGCATTGGGTACAGAGGGGAGACTCAGGTCTCCATATTAGCCTCATCTGTCCATGCATAGCATACCTTCCCAGGTACCAGGGATTGGCTGGGGAAGGGAGATTGCACCATCAAGAGTTCACCCTGCCTGATGCATATGTGGGGAAGCCATCACACCACCAGGACAAGCGTTGTGAACAATGCAAGAGAGTGAAAAACATCTTTCATGGGGGGGGGGCACCCCATCTAGCCTAGAAAGCTAAGGGAGACAGACGAGCTGTGTCTGACAGATAATCATATATGTACAGGGGGTTCAGTGTGTGCCTCAGCAGGGGACTCTGGGGCACTGGATAAGAGCAGAAGATAGGGGCTTCCAAAGAGAACACCAGAAAACAAGGCTTAAAAGTAGGCCAGGGCCACAATGAGTGACAGTCTATGCTCAGAAAAGGAGGGGTGCTTCTCTTGAGTGGCAAGACAATCCAATAGGCTGCTGCCCATCAGAACATTCAGCAACAATGGAAGTGTTCTAATCTGCGCTGTCCAACACAGCTAATACTTGTCCACGAACTAAATACTTGGCATTTGGCTGGTGTGACTCAGAAATTGAATCTTTAATTATATCTAATTTAATCCATTTCAATTTAAATTGTTACATGGCTGCCATGTTGAACAGCTGAATCTAACCTTCCAGTTGTGAACTCTGGCCTGTAGTGACCACTCCATTGATCCCGTGAAGCTCGGCAGTGTTGGCAGCACAGGAGAGCTGTGCAGCAAGGGAGGGGTGAGCCATGCTCTTTGAGAAAGAATACTTACTCAATCTGCTGTAACAAAGTAACACAAGCGGCTGATACAATGGAAACTCACGTTCTCACAATTCCCAAGGCTCAGAAGCCCAGAGGAAGCTGTGGTCAGTTGCCTTGTCTCAGATTTCACATCTTGCCTTATGGATGGCCCTCATTTCTCTACTACCGTTCCTCCATATGTATGTGCATCAGATAAGGTAATTAGATAAGATAACCGTATTGGAGAAAATTCTGCCCATACGACTGACTTCGCTTCAATTAAATGGCCTCCTTAAAGACCCTTTCTCCAAATGAAGCCACATGAGGTAAAAGGGTTAGCTGTGTAATGTACAATTTTGAGGGGAGAGGGCACAATTCTACAACAAAGAAGGAGCAGGTTGAAGATCGGGATATCTAACTAATTCTGAGCAAGATACTGAGCTCTGCCTGCGGTTCTGGCTTCCCCCTCCATTGCTGGCCTTAAGCACAGACCTAGGGAACACAGTGACTAGACAAATGGAAATGGAATAGACATATCTGAATTTGTCGACCAGAAGACAAGATCAAGGAAAACATGAAAAGCTATGATTGACGTTTGGGGGGACGGAGGACTGATGAGAGACTTTGGGGGCATCTGGAGAATCCTGAGTGTGAAAAAGAAGCCAGAAAGCAGGATGCACACAGTATCCTTGCAGCTGGCCTGCCATCATTCCAAGGAGAACAATGCTACGTGTGCAGTTAAGCCCTGCTGTCCGGTCTCTACCAGAGATAAACCAGCGCAGATACAGACTCTTGAAAGGGACCAGACAGCCAGTGCGCGGAGCTCTGCTTCCCTGTACACATTGCTGTCTTCCCAGGGACACTAGGACTGACTGACAAGTCTGCTCTTAACCATCTACACTGACCATCATAGAAGTCTGATGCCTCCCCAGCACAATGAACACTGCTAAAATGAGCTCACAGCCCCAGGCTGGAAGATATTTGATGAGCCCAACACTTCTAAAGAAAACAGCACAACAGATGAGAGCCCAACAAGAGCAAAGCCATTAGATCAGATGGACTTAAAATAGACGGTTATTCTTTTAGTGAAGATTGTTAACATAATGGCTGAACAATATAAAATGAAAAGGGGTTTCAAAGGATCCAGTTTAAACATTTAGGAATGAAAATGTTAATAGAAAGATTACAAGTAGAAGATAACTGAACTCGGAATTCACAGAGATGAAGAATGAGGTAACCAACAGGCTGGTAAGAATGAGGAAGAAAAGGGTCAGGAGAGAAAAAATTAAGAGCTCAGTGAGAGGGAAAAGAAGACAGCCACAAACACCCAGGAAAGGAGTAGTTAGGAGGAATGCATACCTAAATAGACACATAAAATAATTCTCCAGTTTTTTTTTAAGTCCCTAAGACTAGAAATGAGGGTAAATGCATGTCTAGGCTAATTAGGGTAAAGCAAAGAGAAAACAGAATTCTGTGAACTTCCAGGGAGAAAAAGTAGATCAAGGTGGTGGTAGTGGTGCTGCTGCTGCTATTCTTGTGGTTGCTGCTGTGGTGGTTGCTGCTGTGGTGGTTGCTGCTGTGGTGGTTGCTGCTGTGGTGGTTGCTGCTGTGGTGGTTGCTGCTGTGGTGGTTGCTGCTGTGGTGGTTGCTGCTGTGGTGGTTGCTGCTGTGGTGGTTGCTGCTGTGGTGGTTGCTGCTGTGGTGGTTACTGCTGTGGTGGTTGCTGCTGTGGTGGTTGCTGCTGTGGTGGTTGCTGCTGTGGTGGTTACTGCTGTGGTGGTTGCTGCTGTGGTGGTTGCTGCTGTGGTGGTTGCTGCTGTGGTGGTTACTGCTGTGGTGGTTGCTGCTGTGGTGGTTGCTGCTGTGGTGGTTGCTGCTGTGGTGGTTGTTGCTGTGGTGGCTGCTGCTGTGGTGGTTGCTGCTGTAGTGGTTGCTGCTGTGGTGGTTGTTGCTGTGGTGGTTACTGCTATGGTGGTTACTGCTGTGGTGGTTGCTGCTGCTGCTGTGTTGTTGCTGTTGTTACTATTGTTGCTGCTGCTGTTGTGGTTGTGGTTGTTGTTTTAATGGAACTGAGAATATTTCATCAGCAATCATAGTAATGGCAAGAACACATGAGAATATCTTAGGGAATGTTTAAAGTTGGACAAAAATATTATGTCTAGTTTAAGCTGTCATTCAAATATAAAACTACGTTAAAATATTTTCAGACATAGGATACCTCAGATATTCATCACAGAAATGTTCAAATTAAAAACACTCTTCAGGGACTGAGAAGATGTCTCAGTGGTTAAGAACATTTGTTATACCAGCGAAAGGAGTTCAAATCTCCTGGCTTCATATAGAAAGCCAGGGGTGCCTACATATCTGCATGTAACCCCAGTGCTATGGAGAGTAGAGACGGGAGATCTCTGGGGTTTTCTGGCTGCCAGTTCTAGCTCCAGATTCAAGAGAGACTTTGTCTCAAGGCAGTCAGGATGAGAGTGTCACAGCAGGACTCCCAAGAGTCTCTTTGAGCCTCCACGTAACACAGACACAGACACACACACACACACACACACACACACACACACACAGGCACACATACACTTTTTCATAAATTATCTAAATAAAAGGAAATTTACCTGCAAGAAATTGTACTAAGTGTGCTGATATTTTTAAAAGAATAATAATTAAGGCCAAGTTTAAAAGAGAGAGAGAGAGAAAGTACACTTGAAAAACACAGAGTTTTGTTGTTGTTTGAAACACAGTTTTACTATGCTGAGGGTCAAACTCAGGATCTTGTGGGTGCTAAGCAAGTTCTCTACCATGTAGCTCCATCCTAAGCCTAAACAGAGTTGACAGAGTGCTCAGATCTTCTGGTTCAGTAGCATCAGCATCATCTCAGCTTAGAAAGCACGCACCCACAGCTTGCTGGGAAGGAAGCATGCACCCATAGCATACTGGGATGAACGCTGTGCTCTCATGAGTCACCCTATATAATGTGACTGTATATTGAAATTCAAAACCCATTGGTCCATAGGATGTCGACACAGTGCATGAGACAGCAGGGAGGGAAGAGGCAAAGGGATGAGAATGTCACGCTGAGTTCCCACCTCACCGGAGGGAAGACAGAAACCTTAATTTTTAAAACTGAAAGCAAGGGTTAAAAGCTAAAAGTGAGACATGCTGAAATAAGTCCAACACCTGGAGTAAATGACGTTAGAGCTACAGCATCACAGATGGGTTTTAGTAAGTGGGAGGGAAGAAAGACAAGCGAGCCCAAAGGATAGTGGGCAGCAGGGCACACATTTCAGGGAGCAACAGCGGCCCCAGCGAAGAGATAGTCAGGAATACACAGAGGCAGAGTGCATCTGATGGAAGTGGACGGTGAACTTTGTGTGACACATAATATTATTACTGCCTGGGCCTTTGTCACAGGCATGCTGACTGCATCATTGCTTGGGACTCTAACTGTAAGCACAATCAGACAGAAGTGAATCCTGCACAGAACACAGGAGTCAGACATGAACAATTATGACTAATTCAACTTAGTATGCCTAAGACACAAAATGAAATAATAAAAACCATCCATCTCCTAGAAGGCTGTCTTGAATAAAGCAGGCACTCTAAAACCTTATGAAATAAAAGACAATTACTTAGACCACGGTGTGAAGGATTAAGCACAGAAAGACCAGTCACAGAGGGTGCACCTGCTACCTAGACACAACTCGATGAAGGAGCTGCCGTAACAGAAAAGGAGAGGGCGGGGCTAGGAGAGCCAACAGTGTAGGAGGGCGGGGCTAGGAGATCCAACAGCGTGGGACTTGATAACCCATTTGATGTGTAGAGGCTTGGTAATTGGCCACCAGCGTTCCCCAAACAGACCATGGAGTGTCTTGTGATACGAAGAGACTCTGTCTCTTATGGCTCTGTTCTCCTGCATCTTCTCACGTGAACTTTCCAATATACAGGAAAAATGGCTGCTGAGCATGCTCAGCTCAGGCATTCTACTGTTAGTACTGAGAGTGAACGCATTACTCAGCCCTCCAGCCAGTATTTCCAACATCCTCATTCGGGTTTGATTTGGTTTTTTTTTTTTTTTGGGGGGGGGGGTATATAAAGAAAAGATTCTGTTACACCCCAGTGAATAAAATTTTGGACAAGAAAAAAATATTTAAAAATTCCTCACTTCCTTACACATTTGGATTAAAAAAACAAAGCAGGTTACACTGACTTCCAACTATGACTGAAGGTTAGAAATCCCTTCTGAGCTACTAATGATACCGTTTAGTGTAGATGTTATGCATGGTAGCAGTGATTCTTGCTGCTGGCCTTTGGCTAAGGGTTTGGATACAAACGGACAAGTTCATAAAATTATTTATCATGTGGTGCATTATTGAGTTCTGGGTGCTTCAAATACTGCACATGCCTCAGTTCCAGAGTCCTTGGGCCATGTTGCACGTTCTCTCTGCCAGGTGGGTCGGGTTAAGGCCACATGGGGAGGTCTTTCAGATCAGTCTGCCAGAATGAGTAACTAGCAGTCCCAGGAGCTGTCGCCACTGTTTCTGTCAGTGGCGGTCACTGATGCTGTGGTCTAGGTGCAGACACTGTAGGACTCCATGCTATTTTCTGGGAAGCAGCTTGTGCCACTGTGACATTTGCTTGTTTCCGAGCAATTACATTGTTTCCACTGTCCCCCTTTCTCTGTCATCTCTCTCCTCACCTCATGGTCCCTCTACAAAGCCCTCATCTTATTCATCGACTCAGCTCCCTCTCTATCCTCACATCTAAGCTGAAGTGTCAGTTTCCCTGAATTCTTGCCCTGGCTTCCTCGTTTGTGTGCTATGCCGCATGAGGGCTTCTGTTGTGGGCTCTGAGAGCAGGGTCATTTCTTCCATGTCTACATCCTCTAAAGCCACATCACCCATCCAGAACTCAAAGCCACCACAGCCTCCACCACATCATAAGTGCATTCAGTTTTCAAGAAAGGGGACAAGAATGCCTTCCCTTGGGCAGTAGTTCTTAAAGGTACATGCCTATATGTCAACTGCAACAGCAAGTTGTAGGGTTATGCTTAACTGCATGGGAGGCAGAAAAAATGTCCAACGTACTGTCTGCTTGCCATGTCCTTTCTATTCCTGATATTTCCTCCTCCGTAGAAGCTGTACAGCCTCATCTTTACCCTCAGGCCCATCTCTTACTCAGGACCTGGCCAGGCCTACCTCCAGGCCTCCACTGAGGTCCAACTCCATATGTCATGTTCACAGTGTCATTTTACTTTTTACGTCCAAGGTGGCATTCAAGACAGAGCCATGCCTGAAAATCTGACCAGTCTCACTCTTGAAAATAATATTTCACTGATTTTCATCTTCCCCCTAAATAAGTAGGAGGTCGTAGGTGCACTTGGAAGATTCTGAATGATTGAGGACATCCTGAAAAGGAACCGGGCAGTTTGGTCCGAATATCTAACATATCTAAATTTCAGAGGATTTAAACGTCGTTCCCAGTCTCAATCAAGAGTAATCACATGCAGAAGTAGTTAGAAGAGTAAGGTTTATCTTATGGAAGGTGTTAGGGGATGGCTGTCAGTAGGATGTGTGTCACACAAGTGTAAGGACCTGAGTTCAGTCCCCAGAGCCATGTGCGTCTGTAATCCCAGCACTAGGAGGCATGGGCAGGAAGACCCCTGGTGTTTGCTGGCCATCTAGGCTACTCAACGCAGTAAGATCTGGTTGATTGAGAGACACTGATTCAGAACAACTGTGGAAAATGTTTGAGAAATACACCTGACATTATCTCTGGACTACACACACACACACACACACACACACACACACACACACACTACTCAAGTGCATGCATATATACATACAAACACACACACATACAAACACAGAAACAAGCACACACACACATATGTACACAAGCACACGGTCACATACAGACTCATATGCAAAATCACACACACATAGTCATGCACACATGCATATACAACACATACACATGAACAGAAAGATATACACAATCATGAACACATGCACACTCAGGCACACACAAACACATATACACACATGCCATACACATGTACGTGCACACACACTCATGAGCGCATACATACACACAGGACATTCAAAGCCAAAGCCTTCCAGGTTTTGAAATCTGAGGGACCATCTTCTGTAAAAGTTAATGACTTTCTCTTGCTAAAGCGATGAGTGGAAATTTAAGATAGGCCGGAAACTAGGGATTGACTCCAATGTGTTGCCAAGTGAAATTAATTGTGAACCACAACTGTGGTTGGTTAGTTGGGATTCTCTGAATTGTCAGATGTAGTGAAGAATTAAAGTTTAAATGGAAGTATCTATTTCCTGTTCACTGACAAAACACTGTGCCAACAAATTAATCTCTCACCCTTCTTTATTACTTAGGCCACAAAGTGTGCCTTCGTGTCCTTCACAAGTAACCAAGAGTCGTAAGGGACCCTCATCTATCCCGTGCCTGCACACCTCCCCCACCCACTCCAAATGTGTACCTTAAGCTCTTCCATCTGCTCTCCTCTGACCTACGAAGTGCCGTCCTGACCATAGCCACCCTTTTGTCAGTGAATATTTTCCCTGACCATTATCACCTACTTAATCCTGAAACATGTGGCTTCCATAAATCAAATTATGCTAATAGAGTCAATAACTCTTATCTGAGTTCATAATGACATTTTGCTCTTGAGGTTTTGATAAATATACTTGAAGAACTAACACATCTTTCATATTTCTCTCGAATTAGGCCCTCTTTTAGTGAAAGTATCAGTAAAGAGACAGTACACACTTGACCATGAGCTGATACATATACATATCAGTGTATATATATATATATATATATATATATATATATATATATATATACACTAAACAAATACTTATTATGTGGATGGATGGATAGATGGATGGATGGGTGGATGGATGGATGGATGGATGGATGGATAGATGGATGGATGGATGGATGGATGGATGGATGGATGGATGGATAGATGGATGGATGTTCCATATTCACTAACAAGACACAAATGTTGGAATCTCAACTAACTTTATAACAACCCAAAATTTTTAATGTAAATATGAATATACATATGTTTAGATAATTATAGATGGTATAGACACAGATTAAATACAAACACAGATATGTTAGACATGGATAGATTTGAGTTGAGCTATAGAAATATAGATAGCTCTGTTTTTGAAATAATTTTGTACATAAAATAACCTAAAAATCTGTGTGGAAAACTGTGGCTAATGGAGACATCACTTAGAACTGGAAATCAGTAGGTATGCCTTTTGTATATATGTGAGCCTATGTTCTTTATTTTCAGGAAGCATGAGCCTTTCGCAAGAGACCAAGGTCACTCTTGCCTGCCCCTGGCTTTGGTCAGGTTTCCTTTTGGTAACTCTGCACTGGATAGCACGTCAGCAGGTAGATTAGTTAAGACTGACCACTGTCACCTGGCAAAGGAGCTGTCAAAGCTTGGAGAAGGGCATGCCTTTGCCTTGTAATGTCAGCTCCAAACATGTGAGTACAAGGACTGAGACCAGACAGAGTTCCATTGCTCTACTACAGGAACCATGAAGCTCCTTGACCCTGTCCCATCCGGGTCATGTTCCTCAACCATGAAGCTCCTTGACCCTGTCCCATCCAGGTCATGTTCCTCAACCATGAAGCTCCTTGACCCTGTCCCATCCGGGTCATGTTCCTCAACCTCAAGAATGGCACGTCTTGGTTTCCATTACTTACCACCAACTAATCCCCACTGTCTTGTTCTGAAGAGCTTCCACCTAGACCAGCAGTTCTCAGCCTTTGGGTCATGACCCTTTGGTGGTCAGATGACCCTTTCACAGGGGTCACCTAAGACCATTGAAAACACGGATATTTATGTTATGATTCACAGTGCAGCTATGAAATAGGAACAAAGATAATTTAATGGTCAGGGGTTATGACAACATAAGGAACTATATTAGGAAAGTTGAGAACTGTCCTGTCATCCTTTTCTGGGTTCTTTCCAGGTCTTTGTAGGAAGGCAAGGTTCATGGTAGAGTCCATAAAAGTGCTTGAAAAATACCAACCACCCCACTCGTATCTGGACAAGGGGAGAGCTTTTCCCGAGGCTATAGAGCCAACTGTTAGGGAAAGAGACACCAGAATACATAACATCAAAGTCCTAGCTCAGCTTTATACCTCCTGGATCTAAATCAGTGACACCGACACCACCCCTTCACAGAAGGACCTCAGCAGCAACACTGATGTCTCAAACTTGCCCAGGAATCAGCCATTTGCAGGTAATATGCTTGTAAAATTCAATGTTTTGTACATATGTAAATTGTACAGCTCACAGCCATCCTTGGCATCCATAGACCTTACGGGGCATGGAGAGGTCTGTCTACTTTTCACTCTCTTTTCTTCTTGAAGATCTCTCAATGCCCTGCTAACTGAGAAGCCTCTGTGCTGAAACCACCATGGCCCCCCAAGTCGGGTTCTGGGCAGGCAGCCACAGCTGCTATGAGCTCCTGAGCACATCCTGCTCACAAGACACCACTTCCCAACAGGCCCTGAAAGCAATCTTACTACCTGTGCTTTCTGAAACATTCCCTGGCACTTGGAGTGAGGGAGATCTAGATGTTCCATCTGGGGCTGAGCACTGTGCAGACAGAATGAGTCTTCTTATGTGGGATGTTTGGAGAGTTGGGGGGACCCTCCTGCTTCTACTGCTGCTCTAAAACCTCTTCTTCAGACACAGAAAATCTGACCCTCCACTGCACTCTCCCAAGCTCCTCACTGCTCCCTGGACCACTCACTGCTGTGCCCATTATCCTACCTCAGCCAATGCTACATACAGTTGTTCAAGTTTAACTTGGAGTTAATTAACATTAAGTGAAAGAAACAATTCATTTTCTAAGCTGCACTCATCAGGTATCCATTGGCCAACAACCGTATATAATTAGTAGCTGCCACATTAAACAGAACAGATGTAGTGTATTCTCATCACCATGGAAACTTCTCCTGAGCACAGCTAACTTAGAGGACAAGCTCAACTCCTTCCTGGGGTCTGTAAGGTTTTTCTCTATATTCCTCCTCTGGCATCTTCACCTCACTGGGTGCTTTATAATTCATATCATTTGGTCGTTACTACACTGACTTTCTATGCAGTTTTAGAATTTTTTAAAATTTTCCTGCCTCGGGCCCTTTGCACCAATGGCCCCCGTGGCTGGAAAGCTCTTCCATTCCTTTGCTGCATTTCTTCTTAACAAACATGTTCTAATTCAGAGAATGACTTTTCAGGCACCTTCCGTGAGCTCCCTTTTCAATGCCAGCGCTTAAAACAAGTAAAAGTATTAAAAGATTAAAAGTATTCATAATTACTTGTTAGTTTATATCATTATCCACTTCTCTCTCTCTCTCTCTCTCTCTCTCTCTCTCTCTCTCTCTCTCTCTCTCTCACACACACACACACACACACACACACACACACACACACACACACACGTACTCATATGCATGCATGCTCACACATGTGCACACACACAATGGCACACAAACTTCCATGTGCACATATACAATGTGCACACACACAGAGTAACATACACTTGAACACACGTATTAACATGCATGAATGTGCACACTTACTAGCACACAAACATTCATGTGCATATACACATGATCATACACAAACACACAATTTATTTACAACCATATCCCCAGCATCTAGAATAGTGTCTGGCAAAGGAAAACTCAAGCTGCTTTATGGAATAAGCAAGATAAATATAATGCCAAGCTGGGCCTAGATTCCATGAGACAACTCTCTAAAGAACAAGCTCATAGAAATAACCCCACGGGTCCAACTAAAACTGAGCTGAACACTGAACCAGAAAGAAGAGAAGGAAGTCTGCAAAACACTGGCTTTCTCTCCATTTCTCCTAAGATTTTCTTCACTGTGGCCGCTTTGATTAGTTGCTTCACAGACCCAGACAATGATAATGGCATTAATAATTACGAAAGTAAAAAATAAATAAATAACAGGGCACCAAGCAGGTCCCCTGGTGCTTGGGCTCCTGGGAAGCAGTGATCTACATGACAGCCCAGCGTGAGTAAGGGGATTCATGAATTTTTTAAGCAACCTCATTCCCAGAGCAAAAGAAGGAAGCATACCTCCCCAATTATGCACTAAATGAGGCTGCCCCTCCCCAAGCTTCAGAGGCTGACTCATACTTCATGGGAAGACCTTTCTCCCATCCAAGTCTGGGAAGCCAGCCAGCAGGCAACCGGGTTTTTGCCTGCCTCTCAAACTCTGCAAGACACAGCCTCTGTCTCTCACATGGCCTCTTCCCTGTCTGTGATCAGGAGTGATCTCAGCTTGCTAGCTGCTGACAAAGGCATGGGGATTTTCTAGACAGCCCTGTAGAACCGATGAGCAGAAAGCCCCTACGGTCTTCTCACGCTGACCTTTTAGAGGACAGGCATAAGCAGCAGGCACCATCTTTGAAATATCTGCCCCCAAGATTTTACACCTATCATTTGGGCTGTGAAATAGGTTGGGGAGATGGCTTGGTTAGACTCCTAGAGTTCAGATCTCCAGAGTTCACAAGATCAGCCCTGGTAGCAAATATTCCAGGCAGTTATACTGGACCACCTGTAAACTCACCAAAGCAGGGTAGGCAGACTAACCACAGCAGCCAGCTCTGAGTCAACTGATAGGCTGCTTCAATTAATATGATGGCAAACCTCTGACAAACTCCTCCAGCCTACACACACACACACACACACACACACACACACACAAAGACATGTATAAAAGGACATGCAACCTACCCACCAACGCATGTACCTACAGGCATGCAAACATGCATGCACACAGGCAAACCAAACACAAAGACAAAAACGAGCATGTCTTCAGAACTGGGGAGAAGAGGGAACCCTTGGCAGTGTCCACATGCCTGGCATGACTCCACTGACCCCTGGTAGAGAGGCCCTGCTTCTGCTGTTGTGGAGCCTGTGCTCCTTCAATCCCTGACTGCCCCAAGGGACAAATGTTCTGTTGCTCACAGCAAATATCCCATGAGAACCCTCTGTGCATCAAGTCCTCGCCCACATGGACCTGTATTCTTCTGAGTCCATTTTAACACACACACACTCTCACACACATACTCACACACACTCTCACACACACACTCAGACACACTCACACATATTCACACACTCAGACACACTCACACACTCTCACACACACACACTCAGACACACTCACACACACACAGACTCAGACACACACACACACACACACACACACAAACACACACACACATGCACACATGCATGGGACATAGATATGCTTTCTGCTGTTATGACAAAGCTCTTTAACAAATGGAGGAAAACACCACCTGTCCTTATGAATAAAGTTTTATTGGAGCACCGTCACCTCACTCACTTGAGAAAAGCAACTCAGTGAAGCCTCAGTAACTCCCTTTACTCAGCAAGTAAAAGATCAGCTGAGCCTAGTGACTAAGGCCTGTAGTCCCAGCAACTGAGGAAACCAGTTCAGGAGAACCACACATTTAAGATTAGTCTGGACTAGAGTGAGTTCAAGGTCAAACTGGACAGCTGCATGAGACTTTGTCTCAAGTCTCCAAACAAGTAAAGAGGATTGGAGACGTATGCCAATGGCTGAGCCCTTATCTGCCATACAGAAAGTCCTGTGTTGAAGTCCCATTGGCACAAATAAGTAAATGTCACCTATCAAGGGGTGTCCCTTCCACATTCCCGTTTCCTTCCTCATTCCAGACCCAAGATCCCACTTCTCTAAACTGGTGGTGGTTGTTCTCACATCCTTTTAACCATAATATAATCTACCTTACGGTCTCTTGGTAATTTGTTGTACGTCTTTAATGTTTTACGTTTTAATATAGCACCCAGAGTTACTACACTAGTTTGAATGCAGGGCTGTAGCTGACTCATTTATTCCCTTGTAATGGAAAAGCAAATATTGGAGAACATTCGAGAAAAGCTTACATTTCACCAATGCACAGGGACGTCAACAAAGTGAAAAAATCAGTGCCCAGGGCCTTTTAACTCATTTCCAGTGTCTCAGAAGTTATGGCACCTGATAATGACTTACACAGAGCTCTCACCGGGAACCCACTGGTACTGGAGGCAGAGAAGCAAACAGCAGGAGCTGTGGGTCCAGCCCATGCCCCACCTGAGCTTATGAATAAAGTTTGACTAGCACAACCACAAGGTGCTGCATTGCTTCCGAACCCACAACATTCACTCGCAGAGATATTTACAGACTCCCTTTTCCAGGCTTTCACAGAACCTAAAATGCACAGCATGCACACTCCGGTGTCTCCTTTTACCACCCGGTATGTTTGTGAGATTTGTACATGTGATTGTAGCTCTTCATTCTGGCTGATACATGGTATTCCATTTTGTGTTTACAATACAGTCTATTTACCCATTCAACTAGAGATCGATGTTTGGGTTGCTTCCAATGTGGGGCTTTTATGAATAATGTTGCAGAAAACATTTTGCTCATGTCTCCTGGCGTAGTCCAGCCACTACAATCACGGCAAGGTAATCCATTACATTAGTAAATCATATCGTGGTAACTCGCTCGCCTGGTGATGGGCGTTGACACCAGTGATTTCCAAAATAGTCTACACTGAAATTTCCTGGAAGTTTCAGAATAATGACTCAGTCCCACCCCAGCAATTGTAATTTGCTCAGTGTGGGATGTTCACAGCTCTGGGATTTGGAATTTTAGAAGATCTCCAGTTGGCAAAGATGAGGTGAGGGAAGAGGAGGAAGCCTTAGGTATCACTGATAGGAACATTATTAGTGCAGCCACTGTGGAACTCATTGCGGAGATTCCTCAGAAAGACTGAAAAGAGAATCTACTGTATCCTCCTTACTTTATGCCCAGAGGTATCAGTGTCACTTATAATTGATGTATATGCCCATCCCTGTTTATCAGAGCACTATTACCATCTATGGATGACTGATTGAGAAAAATATGTGATGTAGTGAAATATTATTCACCCATTAAGAAGAACAAAATAATGTCATTTACAGAAAAACAGATGAAAAGGAAGGTCATCTGTTAATTCAAATAAGCCAAGACCCAGAAAACCAAGCATTGCATCTCCTCTCACTCAGACAATCCTTTAAGAGACAGAGATACAGACAGACACACAGAGAGAAAAAAGAGGAAACTGTCAGAGAATAAGTGGCTCTCCAGGGGAACGTGTGGCTCCAGGGTCTGGAAGATGACCGAGTTTGTGAAGTTTTTACTCTGAGGCATGGGGAGCAGAGTTTCATCCTAAGCCTACATGAAAAAGCCAGATATGGTAGTGTGCACTTTTAACCCTGAGACTCACTGACCAGCTTCCTAGTAAATCTTCCAGTCCCAGTAAGAGACCCTGTCTCAGTGTGTAAACGGAGGATGCCTGAGGAATGGTGCCGAAGGTTGACCTCTCCCATCTGCATGCACACACTTGAACATACAAATGCGTGCTCACAACCACTCTCAGCGATGCTGTTATTGGCCCCACTTACCTGAGAGACACAGATACACATCCATTTGAATATGGATATAAACAGGGCAGAAGCTCCAGTGGTTTCTCTGAGGTGGAGAGAGTGGGAAATGTCCTCACTCTGCAGTACTCTTTAACTATGTTCATCTCCGTGCCACAGAAAGTCTGGGAAACCAGATGGCGTGTCTGTAAAATATGACCCTTGACCAAGTCACAGCATCAGACTTCAAACAGGGATGTTGTGTAAAACATCCTCGTGTAATACTATCACTGACCTTGGTAGATCAAAGCATCACTTGCCCTCATCATGCTTTTGAACATTTAGTTACATAGACAATAAACTCTATTCTCTCATTATTGTTAACTCTGTTGCCAAATGGGGAAAACTATCTTGATTAATAGACTGTGACTTGTTCTGTTATATCTTATCTAACATGCATGATGATGCATGAAATTGGTTTGAAACCTGTTTTATCTGGGTAGGTAATAGATATTTATTTAGTGTCGATGACATACCAAGAACCTGGATCTTGCAAACAATATACACATCCTTATATCATTCTAAGAATGGCTTTGCTGTGTCACGATTCCATGATTGTCTTTAAACTCATTGTCTCAGACTAGATCTAATAATGGACTAATTCTTGTTACAACTGGGGTTGATTAGAGACTAACTCATCTCCAGCAGCCGCTGAGAGCCATGATTTGTCAGTACTAAGACAGCGGTCCTTTGCAGGCTCCGTGTTCACAGGAAGGATTTCATTGAGTTAATGATGAAAATGTAACTTGAGTCTCTGAACTCAGTCCATGAAGACTAGAGGGGGGGACTACATAAGTGAGCATGCTCTTGGTTACAGTATCTGGGATATGCTTTATAACTTGTTGTAAGGACTTCCGCTTGAGATAAGCCTCGTATAACTCTGGCCCCTGTGTCTCACCCTGAAGTTCAGCTCGAAGTCGCCATCCCTGTAACACTCTGCATGTTACACGCATGGGACCCATGTGAGTCACAGGAGTAGGCCCATGACGGCACATCTGTAGCTGCAATTCTTTGCTTGGAGCCTTGATGTGAACAAATCCATTTCGCTCTCCACTGCCCCACCCTTTCTGACTTGCTGAACTTAACTCTCTCTGAGACCATGAACCAAAATGGCCCTCCCCTTTCTAAGACTGGGTCTATCGCAGTGACTTACAAGCTGTCAACGTAAGGCCACCGCAGTATCTCTGCCACTCAATAGAAGCCCCCGGGAAGTCAAAGCAGCCTCACCTCTGACCTCTCAAACCTCACATTTTGTTGGAGGAGTTTTGTTTGTTGTTTTCCTTTCTTTTCCTTTCTCTTCTTTATTTCATATCCCTCTGCCTTGATATAAGTTCCATGTACCTCATAGGTTACATGCACCTCACACCTGACACTTCGCTCACAACACACGATCATTTGACAATTAAGAAAACATGGCTTGTGGTACCCAACGTGTGGCTGCTGCCAGCCTTCCACTACAGTGAAGACAATAGATACAACCGTGTGACCCAGACAAAGTGGGGTTTGGTGGGAGCAAGGCGTCTCAGGTAGCCCACAGAGAAGAGTAGGAGGCCACAGACCAAGCCCGGCTGCAGGATTAGAGTTCAATGTTCGGAACGATACTCCCTGCAGGCCTCTCCCAGCACCCTGTGGAGGAAATGTGCTAGACTGTGAGAGATTAAAGAGACCAGACCCTGGATGAAGAAGCCAGATGGCCTGACATGGTGAGTGGCCAGCACTCAGTCCTGCTGAGAGAGATAATGTCTCCAAGTGGTAAGGCAGCAGGTGCTGTTGTCTTAGTCAGAAAGGGGTGCTTTCGGAAAATACCCTACAGTGGGAGCTTCAACAACAGTGATGTCTAGACAGGGAAGAGTGGAAACCCAAGCAATGGCTGCCTTGGTTCCTGGTGAGGGCTCCTCGTTCTGTTCCTTCTCGTTATATATACAAAGAACAAAAATAGATAAAAATCTGGTCCCTCTTCTTATATCATCATGGTGCACCCCCCACCCCCATCAGCTCATTTCATACAGTTCCCTCCCCATGACCCTCTGAGCAATGACAGTGGAGGTCAGAGTTTGATGCTTAAATCTGAGGTGGGCATGGTCCTTGGTCATAAGCACAGGAACATGGAAAACATGACTGGCACAGCTGAGAGGCTGGGAAAGAACAGAGAATAGCCTCAGAACGATCAGAGGAGCCGTGGCCACTAAGCTGGGATGGAGCCTGACTCTGTGAGCATCATTTCCCTTCCTGCCATCTAGGGCTGCTGCCTTGGAAACTGGAAGCAGGCACCTTGTGTATGCAGTGGTGGCAGCATGGCCCCAGCACGCCGAGGTCAGGTGATGGGAGGCAGTGGCCTCCATCTGGCTAGAGAGAGCCTGGATTGAGCAGACAAGACAGGCAGAGCGCCAGACCTCGGGGAAACAAGTCCAGCCATAGCCAGAGGCCTCCATGCTGGGAGCTTGCACTGACATCACCACAGGACAGGCCACACTGATCCTACTTTAATTACTTTTCCCAGACCATGGCCCTGGCCTCTCGGTGTTCAGTCCCAGCTGCTCAGGACTACAGGACTCGCTGGCCAAGAAAAGCTGACTTGGGCAAGCGTGTGCAGACGCACCTGACAGCTGCCCACACTGGGGTGCTCTCTGAAGCCTGCACCTGAGAGGTGCCGTATGGCTCACGGGAGAGCAGTGACTGGGGAGAGACCTAGTGCTGTGTGCTCCCGTGCTTTCTGGGACCACGTCCTAGGTAGCTTTGGGGAAGGAGGATTGGACTCTGTTCGTTAGAATCCTGAGTTTTGTGTGGTCTCATTCTCTTCTTCAGCCCGCATCTCTCTTTACCTTCCTCAGCCTGCATCTGGAGCTGGTCCCCAGAGTCTCCCCTAATTCCTTCTGTCTACTTTTGGTCCCTCTGCTGTCCCCAAACTGACACACCTTAGGTCCTTACCAGCCCTGCCAGTAGTATCTCCTCTCTCAATTGACTCACCTCCTCCAACCCTTGCCTCTTATTTATTCCCTGGAATATTCTAGAATACCCCAACACTGAATATACACTACACAGAATACAGAGTCAGTAACCATCAGATTCATAAGTGACTTTCCACAGGGTGCTTTCCAAAGGTGACCTTGGGCGGTTCACCTCACCACCCTGTGCTTCTATTGTCTCGGTCAAGTGTTGACAGACTGTGCTAAGAATGTTCAGTGCAGGAGCATGGCTGGCTTCCATCAAGTATGTGCTCAATAAAGTCAGATGGCCTCAGCCTCCAACTGGGGTGGCTTTCTACACAAATGTCCACTGATGACATAATGTGACTACCGTTATGGTGTTGGCAAGATATCAATAGAAGCGTATTGCTTGAAGCCATTTGTTCAAATGGTTGAAACATCAAGGTAACCACTGCATGCATAGCTACATAAACATGAACGCGTGAGCAAGTACATATAGCACATATAATCTGTATCAATCTGAGGAGCACTTAAAAGTGGTCAGGAGACCATTGATGACCTTCAGGTCATCGCTGAGCCTCTGTGGGGCAGGGCTGCACATGTGCTCACGGCACACACAGAGGCCAGGGAATAAAGCCAGGTGTCCTATTCCATAACTCCCTGCCTTATTCCCTTCAGACAGAATCTCTCACCGAACCCGAAGGTGGCTGGTAGTCTGCAAGCCCCAGCGATGAGCCTGCCTCTGCCTCCCACAGTGCAGGGATTAGAGGAACAAGTAAGAACTTTTTCTGTGGGTGCTGAGGATTTGAACTTAGGGCCCATGCTAAGTGCTCTTACATACCTAGCATCTCAGCAGGACTGGTCTCTGGATCTATGGCCAGAACATTGACCACATTATAGAAATGATTGTGGAGGGAAAGGGGATAAGGAGAGAAAGAACATGTAGGAAAGAAAAGGGAGAGAGGGAGGAAAGAAATGGAGGTGGGGGAAAGGAGAAGAGGGGAAGACAAGGGAATGGAAGGATGGAGAACGAAAAAGACAGGAGAAAGGAGGTCATGGACAGAGGAGAGGGGAGAGAAACAACGGCTCTATGAGCGAATGCCCCGGACTGTGTTAGATCCCGTGGCAGAGAGGAAGAGGACAATATACAGAAAACAGCCTGCTTGCGATCTTGGGAGATGACTCATTAGCATAAGAGAACATAACTAGAGTTCAAGGCTGAACAAGATCAGGGCCAAATGCCAATGGGCACACCAGGCAAGTAAACATGCAGGGAATGTGAGCCCCGCTCTGACCTATTTATAACAGTTCTTCAAAGATTCCATAAATATGTAGTGCCGACTACTGTATAATTAGAAGTCATAATGCTTCCTCCTGAAAGGGGAACCTTTTGCATGTGAACAGTTAATTTTCAATGTAAACTCACTTTATGTGGCTGATTTTTAATTGTGAAAAGGGCATTTTCTAATTCAAAATAAGCATTAGTAGTTTTCTTTTCCAAACTCCATATTTAGAGTGCAGAGACTATTAGCTTAAAGGTGAGCTTGTGGGCGGAGTGTGTGGGTAGAGTTTGTGGGCGGGGCGAATGGGCAGGGCATGGGGCAGAGCGTGGGGGCGGAGCATGGGGTCTGTGTCTACCTGGCTGAGGCTCATTTTGTGCCATCTTGAGCTAGTCCTCTAAGCCTCAGCTTTCTCTGATACACAATGAAGCTCAGAGAACAAACGGGACAGCTCTAATAACAATTGCTTCCTTCTTTCCTGGTGATTAGCCCCACCAAGGGGAGACCCAAGGTATGAGACCCAGGTATAGCCCAATTTTTCCAGAGTCCTAAAGTGGAGGATTAAGACTAGGGTTTCATGCAAAGGCTTCAGGCAGTCTTTCCCAGTCCTTCCTGGTGCTAACCCAAGAGGGAGGATTCAGCAAGTATTTTCTCAGTGAGTAGAATGATTCTGTGACGTAACCAATGAAGCAGTGAGACTCACCTACCGTGAGAGACTTAGCACCTTCCTAATGGATGACTCTTAGCTCTTGGGCTCCTATCCTGTGGCTCTCTTTGAGATCAAATTTGTTATTAACCAAATAGAGAATTTATAGGTTGTCTTTTATAAAGGAGACACAGGACCCAGGGCTGAACAAACAACCCAAATCCAAATAAGCTCTTAAAAGAAATCAGATCGTGTCCCTCCTATATAACACCCTCTCATGGTTTCCCGTTATATAAACAGCAGTTTTCTTCCTGGTGCCGGTGAACTGGCTTCAGTTCCTTTCTGACATCAGCTGGTGTCACTCTGGCTCTCAGCCCTGTGGCCTGGCCATACTGATCTATCTGGAATCATCTCAAGTAAAGCCAGTCCTCAAAGTCAACTCACACAGGGATGAAAGCCCTTCAGGGGCATCCAGCCTTCAAGTCAAAATTAGGCATGAGCAGGTGACATGGTTCAGCAGGCAAGGGTGCCTGCTGTAAGGCCTACATGAGTTTGATTCCTGTCACTCGTGGGAAGGAAAAAAAAAAAACAACAACCCTCCAGCCACCATATGTGTCTGTGGCATGCACAAGTCCATGAATAAGCTAGACACAAAGTAAATAATTTAAATATCATAACAATTTTAAAAATCAAGTAGGTTTTCCATGCTTCAATCAGTGACCCTACACCCATGTGGTCAGCACTAACTGGACTCATTTGGTTATAAATTAGTAATTAATTAATTGGAGTTTGGAGGTATATGTGTTGGGGGAGTCTTGGGGAAGTTGGATGGAACAGGAAGGGGTGAATAAAATCAAGATTCACTGCGTGTATGAAATTGTATGAATGTTTTCGAAGGATAAAGAAAATGTTAGCTGTGAAAAGTATTTGTGAAAAATTATGTACACTGAAAATATAGCTTTTTCTCAGATTATTTCACAAACAACATAACAACTATTTCCATAACATTTAGTTTATGGTAAATGTCCTAAGTGATTTCAGCTCACAGGACAACTGTACAGGTCACGTGCAAACACTGCGCCATTTTTAAAGAAACCTGAGCGTCTCAGTCTTTTGTTAATATTGAGAGAATATTCTAAATGAATGCCTCTTGGCTACCAAGGAACTGCTTGCCTCCTTGTTGATGTCGGCTGCTGAGGTGAGCCTACTTGTTACACAGCGCGGTTGTCACTGAGAGCTGACTAATGTAATTCTAGTACTTCTATTTACTCCAGACACAGGCTTCCCGTGTCACCTAACCTCTCTGAACCTCAGCACGCTTTACAATTTTTTGAAGTTCCATCCATCTCTTCTCCACTGACTTCATGCTGTGACTGTGGCACAACAGATGAAAAAGATTTTTTAAAAGACAGTAAAACGGTGATTGCAAACATAAAGTAGCTTCATCAGCAGGCATGAGTCTGCCTTAGCACCAGAGCTTGGCTCAGCAGCCGAACCCCAGGACATCGGCTGGGAAGCTGCATCATGTCCAACACACACTATTCCGAACCAGGGCCATGCTCGGTGCGAACCATTTCCCGGCATGCCAAATAAAACTCCAGACTTCAGAAAGTCATTTCAACAAGCCAGGAATCAAAAGTCATTTTTACTTCTGAGATCTTGCCTGAGGGGAACTCATGGGTCCTCAGCCTGGGATCACTGGGTGGGAGGACCATTGTAATTCAGTTAGAACGCTGGAAAATGGAAGCAACAACTGCCCAGCAACAAGAAACTAGGTAAATCTGTAGAATCTGTCCACATTATAAAACACCTCAGTTTCACTGACAACTGACTTAGATCAGAAAATTTTTGCAAATAGTGCTTCTTTGGAACTGAAATTTCTGGAGAGGTGATTCTAAAGCAGATCTGGAAGAGAGAAGAAAGGTACTAGAGAAATGTAGGTCCTCTACTCCAGTTTCAATCAAAGGATGCTTAGGCCCGGAGAGATGGCTCAGTATATACAAGCACTTGCTACTTGCACAAAAGATGAAAGTTTGATTCCCAGCACCCACATCAGGTAACTCCAAACCACCTACAAGTCCATCTCCAAAGGATCCAATGCCCTCTTTTGGCATCAGAACCCATGTGTGTATGCACACACACACACACACACACACACACACACACACACACACACACACTATGGACCTGAGTCTCTGCCCCACTTTTCTCCATAAGCATGTGTACGGAAGCTCTCTATCCCTGTGAACACGAACACCTGGATGCCAATAATAGTGCTGTTTGGAGAGGAATTAGGGGCTCTTGGAAGTCAGGTCCCACTATCAGACACAGGACACAGGTTGAGTATTATATCATAGGTCTATCTCCCATGTGTGTGCTTTCTGATTCACAAGCTGTGAGCAAATCACACCACAAGCTCCCTCTAGTCTGGAGTCACCTCTATTTCCACTAAGATGGACAAAATTCCCTCTGAACTGCAAGTCAAAACAAAGCCTTCCTCCTTTACATTACTTCTGTCCAGTATTTGTCACGGGCCATAAAACTCGACAGAAGGGTATTTAAAGATGGGGCTGTGGAGGTAATTAGGTTACAGGGAGCTGGAACTGTAATAAGCGCCTGTTATTTCAGCCCTGGTCTGTGGGTCTGTTACAGCTCTGTGCTGTAGACTGCTGCTTGTTTATCTCCACAAACCCTGTGGTGAATCTCTATGTGTCTCCCCAAATTAGGTGGGGCTTTGCAGAAATAATTAAGACTAGGTGAGGTCATAGGGTGGAGCTCTCATGGATGGAATGACGGTCCTTAAATATTGTCATTGGCCAACTTGCTTGCCTCCCCACTCTCTGCCACTGGAGAATTTGCCAGTCTGCAGTCTGGAAGAGGATCCTGACCAGAACCCAGCTATACTGGTGCCTGGACCTCAGACCTCAACCTTCAGAGCTGCAGGCAATGCATGTCAGTCATGAGCAAGCCACCCAATCTGTGGTGTTATATCATATCATAGGTCTACCTCCCATGTCTGTACTTTCTGATTCATAACCTGTGAGCCAATCACAGCAGGCTGAGATAAACCACACCGAGAGGCTCTCTCAGGAAGGGCTTCCAATGACCACAAGGAATGTTTTTATAAGCTGCTAAAAGTTACAAACCACCACTATAGAAGCATAAATCCTAACAGAGAAATCACCACCGGTGTGTGTGTGGTGGGGGGTTGGTTTCCTGTATGATTTCATCTTGTAACAAGAAAGAGGAGGGAGTTAGAGGAGGAGGAATGCTCTCCAACATACCTGCTCTATTGATTAGCGAGGTCAGAAGCCAACCTTTCTTTCAATTTCTTCACTTGACTTACCTAAACATGCTTAGCATTTATCAATCAACGGCTCTCTAGGAGTGAAAGGTAACAATAAATCAAAGAATCAAATGTTCAATAAGCTAATGTCTTTCTTATGAATTGAATGCAAACCTTACTCCCAAATACCCATGGCTTGAGCCAGAAGGTGGCATCCACTGAGAGATGATTAGGATCGCTGAAGGGATCTGAAATCATGGTGGTTGATTAAACCATCAATGGGTACACAGTGGGATGACATCATGGTGGTTGATTAAGCCATCAATGGGTTCACAGTGGGAGGACATCGTGGTTGTTGATTAAGCCATCAATGGGTACACAGTGGGATGACATCATGGTGGTTGATTAACCCATCAATGGGTTCACAGTGGGATGATATCATGGTGGTTGATTAACCCATCAGTGGGTACACAGTGGGATGACATCATGGTGGTTGATTAACCCATCAATGGGTACACAGTGGGATGACATCATGGTGGTTGATTAACCCATCAATGGGTACACAGTGGGATGACATCATGGTGGTTGATTAACCCATCAATGGGTTCACAGTGGGATGATATCATGGTGGTTGATTAACCCATCAATGGGTACACAGTGGGATGACATCGTGGTGGTTGATTAACCCATCAATGGGTACACAGTGGGATGACATCATGGTGGTTGATTAACCCATCAATGGGTACACAGTGGGATGACATCATGGTGGTTGATTAACCCACCAATGGGTACACAGTGGGATGACATCATGGTGGTTGATTAATCCATCAATGGGTACACAGTGAGATGACATCATGGTGGTTGATTAACCCATCAATGGGTACACAGTGGGATGACATCATGGTGGTTGATTAAACCATCAATGGGTACACAGTGGGATGACATCATGGTGGTTGATTAACCCATCAATGGGTACACAGTGGGATGACATCATGGTGGTTGATTAACCCATCAATGGGTACACAGTGGGATGACATCATGGTGGTTGATTAACCCATCAATGGGTACACAGTGGGATGACATCATGGTGGTTGATTAACCCATCAATGGGTTCACAGTGGGAGGACATCATGGTGGTTGATTAAGTCCATCAATGAGTACGAAATGTGATGGTGTTTTTTGAAATCTGATTGAAATGAGGAAATCAGCTTTGGTTGGAAGTAGGTCACAAGGCATACCTGTGGAAAGATGAATCATACCCCATCCCTGCTTCCTGTGTGTGTCCTCATGGACATTTGAACAACTCTGCTTCACCATGTCCTTCAGTCCTTAGAGCTCAACCTCACTTCAGAACCAGAATTCAGAGCCAACCAAATATGGACTGAATTCCCTGAATTCATGAGGTAAAATAAATCTTTCCCATTCTAGGCTATTTCTCTCCAATATTTTTTGCCATGGTAACAAAAAGTCCAGCTCATCCAGTCCCTATGCCTGCAGTTGACTAAGAGCATTGGAGGCCAGGTGTCTATATGCAAACCCCATCTGCACGCTGATGGACTAGGTGCTCTTGGGACAAAGTTAACATCTTCCTGAGCCTAAGAGTCTCATCGGCTGTGTGTCAGTCTCATTGTCCTACTTTAAGACATTAACAGGGTGATGTCTGTAAGACAGACAAGTGTCTGGTAAAAGGCAGTGCAGAGCAGCCACTAGAGAATCTGCTTCTGTTCCAATTTTGTCAAGCATCCTGGAAGGACAGCTCCTCCAGAGGTTCTGTGCCTGCTTTGTCTGAGAGGAACACACCACGTACACAATCATTACATCCCACTTCCTTTCTTTCCTTCGTTCACAGCCTTTATCACCTCATGAGTTTGCATACTTCATTGACCTATTCCCCGGTCCTCTTCTGCATCAGTGTATGAGTTGAGCAATGCACCCGACTGATATAGGCCCAGCCCGTGGTAAGAGTTCAGCAAACGTTTGTGAAAGGCAAAAAGGAAGAAGATGTCAATTCTGACTCAATGGAGCAGAAACATTTGACAGAAGGATTGGAAAAATGGAGACACCTCAACATCCATGGTAACCACGAGGGAAGAATCAACCATGCATCTGCTGCAGGGCCCTCTGGGAGCTTCTATGTATCTACACTGAGGGATGGTGCCACGGGGCTGCAGGAGGAGATGCCCAGACCCAGTGGAGAGATTCCAGTCAGCCTAAACTGGCTGCAGAACATTCTCTACACACCACAAGATCATTTTAATAGAGCAATTCTACCTTGAGAAAACATGAGCCATGAAGCTGCAGTTTCTCCAGAATTTTGTATTAATTATTTCCTGGCCTAAGGCATTCTATGTTAATTGCTCTCAATTGAAAAACTGTATGTTTATGTTTGTGTTAGCAAAAAAGCTGTGGGGAATATGTCGTTTTTTTAAAAATCATTAAATCCTCAAGACAGTGCCTCCATCTTCCACAGTAGACCAGTTGCCCAGACCTTCAGAATAGCAAGCCGCATCCTTACAGGACATATTGATGTACAGATGTCCCTCCCCTCCAGTCCTGAGAGTGGAGTAAATGTTTGGCTTTGTTTTCCTTCCGTCTGTATTTCCCCATCTTTAGCCTCTATGGCAGAATAATCTCAGAGTCCAAGCTAACAGAAGTAAAGTTCCCTCCTCCAATTGCTAGCCAAAGTAGCTAGGGGGTCAAAGGCAAAGACAGAGGAAATGCAAGAAGCCTTCTGGAGCTCTGAAGATGGATCAGTCTGCAAGGTGCTAGCCATGAAGCATGAGGACTTGAGGCATACCCCCAACACCTCAGCACCTGTGCAAAGAGCTGCGCAGAGGAGCACACATTCGGAATCTCGGAGCTAGGGAGGCAGACGGATCCCCGGGACTCACTAGCCAGCCTTGCCTCAGCATAACTGGGAAGTTCCAAAAGAACTATCGATGTCTTTCCCGATTTCTTCACCAGACTAGTTCATTAATTCAAGAACACAACTCCTAGAGCCCACATCAAGCCTAGAAACCCAGAGCTCACTAATTTATTTTCTAGAACAAAGTCACCAAAAACAAAAAAAAAAAAAAAAAAAAAAAAAAGTTTTTTTCTAGAGCTCAGGGGCCAAACCCAGTGACTTTTTAAGTGAAGTTTTGTTGGAATGCCACCATTTCCTTTCATTTACACTTGATCTATGTCTGATTCTTCCACACAACCGGGGAAAGAAGCCACACATATTTAGGAAGCTTGTTTGGTGATTTTTTTTTCCCCACATCTTCTACATCTACCTCCTTCAAGTTAAGTTTTTCTGGGTATTTCTTTTAAAATAAATACAGACACATCATTGTGTGTGTGTGTGTGTGTGTGTGTGTGTGTGTGTGTGTGTGTGTGTGTGTGTGTTTCAATTTGAAAGAAACAAAAAGTCTGATGTGGTAGCATATGCTTGCAATCCCAATGTTAAGGAAACAGAGACAGGAGGCTTCTCCTGGGCTCACCAGCCAGAGAGCCTAGCTTAATTGGCAAGTTATAGGTCAGTGGAAGGTCTTTAAAAATAGATGTTGGGCTGAAGAGATGGCTTAGTGATTAAGAGCACTGGTTGTTCTTCCAGGGGTCCTGAGTTCAATTCCCAGCAACCACATGGTGGCTCACAACCATCTGTAATGGGATCTGATGCCCTCTTCTGGTGTGTCTGAAGACAGCAACAGTGTTCTCACATACATGAAATAAATAAATAATTTTTGAAAGTAGATGTTACCTGGAAACTGACAGTGGAGGTTGTCTAGTGACCTCCACTTACACACACATAAATATGTACCCACATATGTATAAATGCACAAAAAATTACACAAAATAATGTTGACATTGATTTTTTTTTACTAAGCCTTCATAATCTGATATATATTTTACATGAATGACACAATTGCACCCAGACAGCGTCTTCTTTGCCACACATGGCTTTGGACTGCTCTATTGGAAAGAGCATTATACATGGTTAAAGAGAAGATGTCTGACCCTGTGCAAAAGTTTCACATCCTTACCTGCAGCAAGGACTTACAACCAATGACCACTGTCACAGAGATATAAAAAGCCAATCCATGGCTGCACCATGAGTCTAACTGGTATACCTTATGCTCCAGCTTACCCCGTGGGACTGGCCAAGGTTGGGCTCCAACTCAGATGTTTCCTCTTTTGTCCCCTGCCTCTGTCTTACTTCCATGCTTCTCTTCCAGAGCCCTTCTGGGGATGCTCCCACAGGAAATGCCATGCACAAGAATTCCTATTTCAAGCTCTGCTTCTAGGGAATTTGTCTGGGTTCAGGGAAATAAGGGAATAAATATTTATTGAATTTTTAATACATGTCAGACACCTAGTAATTATTATCCTTCCACAAAGTTATGAGGTTGGAAATATTATTCACATTTTAAAGATAAAGAAACCATAACAGCTAGGCACAGTGATGCGTGCTTACAGTCCCAGAACTCCTAAGCAATAGAATTTGGAGTTTAAAGCTAGTGGAGCCTATATTGTAAGATTCCATCTCCTGGTCACAAAATAATATTAGTAATAAAATAATGGAAATAAAAAATAATAACAAACAAATACACGACACAGCAAGAGATAATAGAGGAGTTGGAAGAGGACAGAGGGAAGGAAGTGTGAAGAAAGAGGAAGAGGCAGGAGAAGAAAACGGGAAGGAAAAATAGAAAGGAGGAGGAAGGAACAAAGGAGAGGGAGGAAGGAGGAGTGATGGATGAAGGGAAGGTGAAGAGAGCATCCGTGGCCATATAATAACACACTGTGGAGTTATTCAACAGCAATGCGTGTAAACATACGCAACAATAATTAAATGTTTGAGGTATAACAAGCATTTGGAAAATTGAGAAAATGCTGGGTCTCATTATGTGGATATGTGATTTTTTTTTCAAATATGACAATGGGAGTTGATTCTAAAAGGAGTTTAGGTATGATCTTAGTGATTCTGTCTCCCCTGAATTTTGTATGTTAAAATCTTAACTTCTGAAGTGATGACATGGGGAGACTTTGGGAAATTCTTAGACACTGAGGACATGACCTCACAAAGACCTTTCATGCCCTTAACAGGCAGGACTGAGGAAGCCTGCTAGGTCTTGCACAATGCTGGGATGGTGAAAAACACCATTGTCTTGCCTACCGTCTCGAGGCTTAGCCCATGCTAGCCTGAACCGAGTGCTGGGATTACAGACATGCACCACCATGTCTAACTCGACACGTCTGTGAGAAAGCAGACCTCACCCGGCACTAGAGCCTAGGCATCTCAGTGTCCACTGCTGCCCGCTGGGCTTGTGTGCTTTATAGTTAGAATGTCTAAGTGAAGACGGCAGTATACCAAAAAATAGCATCACCAATAACTTTCTTTGGGCATTTAGAATGGATGGCTATTGGTTTTCTTGTACATTCTGTTTACCCTTGTTTCCCCTATCAGTAAACTGTCTCTTTACTGATAAGATTTGGCCCCACTGTACACACTGCCATGTAATAGTTAAAGAGCTTGGTTTGGTTTGGAACCTATCAGGGCTCCAATCCCAGCTCTCTCAAGCATGAACATCTCAAAACTTACATCTCTAAAGGGACAAAGTCCCAAACTCTTGGGAGTGTTATCCAAGAGCACACATTTACATCCAAAGTACTGTCTGGTCCAAAGTAGCTTCTCAATAAACGAGAAACAAATAAACAGACAGCAGACTATCTTGCCTTAAAGGCCACTTCATGCTTCCTCAGAACTAACTCAGAAATGTCCATGACAATCCTCCAGTTATACCATTTGACTAGACCTAGAGCCAGCTTCAGAGCCAGAGACTGACAAGGATGAGGCAAGGGAAAGTCCCTACCTGGGAGGATCTTTCTTGTTCCCATCTCTGCATAGTTAGACCACTTGAGTTGCATTTATGGGAAATGCCCCCCCCATAGCTGGTCACTACTCGCTTCAAAGGGCAGGGAGTTCTTTCCTTCCTGTGATTAATGAGACTTAAATTGGCCCAGTGACAATGAGTTACCCTCAAGGCATCAAATGTTTTACACTGAGTTCTCCTTTTGATAAAAATAGTCCAAGATTTTGAGACTTCATCTCAATGTCCCCATTAATAAGCACATGATATCTTGCTTGCTGTTCAGCGACATCAAGGATGGAGGTGACTTTTTTTTCTTTCTGGTGTTCCTGTAAAGGCAGCACCTGACCCCTACATCTTTATCTGAAGTGACCCAACTTACGATGCTGCTAATAACTACTTTTGAATGTATTTGAGTTTTGCACACCGAGACTGTCCACTTCCCTGAAAAAGGGTTTGGTTTCCTAATACAATTGTTCCACATAAATGGGTCACAGATGAACTTCTGTGCATAGAGTTACTACTGCCCCATGACACAGCCACATACCCCTTGGAGAGAAGTCTCTATCCCAGACCATGTCCCCTTGATGTGGTCCTATGCCTCTTCTAGACATACTGCCTTCTTGTCACTGGAGGCAGGTTCTGCCCTCCTCCCACAGTTTCAGTCCTTAATGGTTGGAACCCACCAGTAACACACCATTACTTACATCCCTATTTTGCTCCAACCCACCTAACAACGCTTCCTGACAGCACCTTCCATATAGAGAGATTTTCTTTGCTTAGTATCTGTCTGCTTCTAGGGGAATTAAATTGAGGTTGGCCCAGCCAGCATGAGAACAATAAAAATGTCTTCCAAGCACAAGAAGACAAGATGGTGTGTAAAACCCACAGGTCCTGTGCTGCTGTCTGACTGGAGACCTGGGCTCTAGGGAAGCCCAGATGATTCAGTTCACAGAGATCTGCCCTCCAAGAGCATTCAAACCCGTGGCTGTTACTAACATCCCAGTCACCACGTGCTTCAGTCTGGTCCCGCTTGGAAGCTTAGCATACAACACTGGGTTTTTGTCATATGCCTGGGGTGTGGTCGGTGGTAGAGGGCTTCCTTGGTAGGCACATGCTCTGGGTTCTATTCACAAAACTGCAGATTAAAATAAATCAATAAATAAATAAGCGTTGTGTTGGGCTCAGCAACATTTCTTGAAAAAAATAAAAATAATAAAGATGTCAAAGCTGTCTAGAGCAAGCCCAGATAATCATTGTTTTAATACTCCTGAATAGAAACTGGAGACCCAAGAGATGGCTCAGTCAACAGAGTGTTTATTTTGCGAGCCCAGGGATCCCAGCTTGATCCAACAACCCACATTTCAAAGCCCAATTTTCTGACCTGTGTTTGTGTTCTGAGCACTGTGTAGGCAGAAACAAGCAGATCTCTGGGGGGTCTCTTGCCTAGTCTGTTTGGCAAGTCCCAAGTCCTTAAGAGAGCCTGAAGAAAACAAACAGAGCCTGAAGATGCTTGCACACCTCCACACATGTATGTATGCATCCTCAGGAAGGATGTAGCTGTCTAGAAGACAGACAAGACAGTACAAATAGTTGTACACAGTGGATCAGTTCATCTAGTCAGAAACACTTGTCGAACATCTATTAAGTGCAAGGCAATATGAACTCCAAGACACTGTCTCCCTCATAAATTTTGGTATTAAACTGTATGTGAGCTAGGCATCATGGAAGCCCCCCAACATCTGCAAGCAGAGGAATGTGTTTTCTGTTGTTTCACTGGGTTTGGGTAGCCTTTTTATTTTCATTTGTTTTTGGGTTTTGAGATAGTGTTTCATTATATAACCTAGACAGCCTTGGATTCATCCTCCTGCCTCAACCTCCCAAGGGCTGACATTGCAGGTATGTGCCACCATGCCCAGCTAGGTGTGAGCTTACAACAGCCATGCCCATAACAGAGGTCCTGGCTGCACAGCGTCCAGCAAGAGACAAACGGCCGGCCGTTCATGGATTCTGCATCAGTCAAATACACTCTGTTACCATGGTGAGAGGCCTGGGAAACACAGTGGGAGCTTTGCCTTGGCCCTCAGTTCCAGGGATGTTGGTTTGTTCTCCTGCTTTCATTGCCTGAGCCTGAAACAAACTCAGGAGATCATGGTAACGGGGGCAGCCGCGTATGGTAGAGGAGGCTACTCATCTCCTGACAGCCCAGGAACAGAAAGAGGGAAGAGTGTGAAGGAGGGGCCGAGAGTCAAGACACAGCTCTCCAGGGTCTGCTTCCTCCAACAACGAGGCACCTCTTCATTTCTACCAACAAATTACAAATCCATCAGTGGACTGTTCCATTTGTCTGGGTCACAGCCCTCATGGCGGCCTCCCGCAAAGCCAGCTTGAACTTGGCGTTAAGGACTAAGGCGTTACAATCGGAGTCTAGGAAGGGAATGTCCCAGTCAACACAGCAAACTGCAAAGCTCTTGCTCTCTCCTCGGCTTGTCTAGTCGGCGCTTCCTTCCTTTTGAATGGAGAGATGCATTGACTTATTTCTCCAGTCAGTGCACACAGATTATCATTTATTTATCCCACCTCATTTCACAAAGGATTTTAAGCAGCAAACAAAATATAAATAAACAATAACACATTGAATAGAGGGAAAATATAAATGAGTACAGAGGTGTGTGAGTTTACAGTGTTATGTAATTAGAATCTCTTCCTGAAGATCTACCCTTTAAATAACATACACACACACACACACACACACACACACACACACACAGGCACACACGCACACAAGCACAAGCACACCTCTGTTACACAGAAATCCTGTCCCTGATTTGAGATTTGGGCAGACTTGACTCAAGCCTCTCCTCTATAACTAGCTAACAAGAGCACTGTTTCCTTGGTCACATTCCCTCCCGTGGGCTAGTGATAAACCTCTCTGTAGTTTTTAACACAGTTGTAGAGGAATATCCTCTTTCCCTCCTTGGATCTCTGAATCTGGAGCAATTACCACAATCCCTGGCTAGGCCTACTAGTAGCTATCTGGCCATTTCAGAACATGGGGCTGTGGGGGGGGGGGGAGCTGTCTAGAAAGTAAGTCAAGAGGGGATTACAAAGCCTACAGATGAAGAGACAAAGTCAAAGTTCTGGAAACACTGGTTGTCTAGCAGCATCTACAGGTCAGATATGGCCCAGCAAATTCCTCTTTCTGTTTGCATTAGGTTTCTGTGCCCAGGACCTTCAAGTGCCTGACATAGTATATACGTCCAAGATATATGAAAGATGCTAAGCAGGCAGTGGGGATGAGGGTCTCGGTGTCATCAATTTCCCCTGAAGGCTTTCAGGTAGACAGTACAGAGGGGTGAACTGATCAATTACACTGCTCCTCTGAAGCACGGCATGAGAGCATCACAGCACCTTGGGGAAGCAAAGTTCCTTCCCTGGCGCATAGGCTTTGTAGAAGAAACACTGGGTAAAGGACTGAGGGCGTAAGTCAGTTGGTAGAATGCTTGCCTAGAATTCAAGAACCTCTGAGTTCAGTTCCTAGCACTGTGTAAAACTAGGCATAGTGGCAAAAGCCTATAGTCCCAGCATCTAGGAGGTAAAAGCAGAAGGATCATGGATTCGAGAGGGTCATCCTTGGCTACACAGTAAGTTCAGGGATAGCCTATGCCACATGAAGCTTTGTCTCAAAACAACAAGAGAAATGCTAAGCACAGCAAGGGTGGTGACATGGTGACCTCACTGACCATCCGTCAGAAAATCTGATCAGACTTACAAGGCTGTGGCTGCTACTGTGTTCTGCTGTGCACACCAATGGACTTGCCTCCAACCTGCACTTGATTCTGCAGCATTAGACAGAGACGATGTGGTGTGAGCTTGTTTTGTCTAATGGTGAACATGCCAGTGCCCAGAGGGTTTCTCTAGAGTTGAACACTGACCCCCGAAGCTAGCCACTACTACCATCCTTTGCCCAGCTATTCTAGCCTTCCACAAAATGGACTTAAGAAGCTGGAAACATCCCTCTAGCCCTGAGACATGTTAAGCAGATATACCTGCAAACACTGGGGGCTGTCCTCCAAAGTGCCCCTACTCTTCACCTCCTGCCTCTGTGACTAATTCAAGCTGTTGGGATCTCAAGTTCCCACCAGGCTGTCACTGTGCTGAGGATCTCAGATGGCTCCAGCCCAAGTAACAGATTGTTCCAAGCTATTTGTCCTTACAAACAAACAAAAGAACACTTTTGCACTGTGCCCTTACACTTGTCTTGGTGAGACACTTCTTTGATAAAAATCCATTCCAACAATCCACCTCAAGTACGGACCCCAGACAAGGGCAGACTGCAAACACAGTGTTATACCAATGGCACTGAGGTAGATGGGGTTGTGTATTGTTTTTCCTTTTAGTGTGTTTGTCTTAGCTACTCTAGGAACCCTGCCAAGTGTTTGACATGCATCATTTCTCTTGTCTGTACAGTGATCTAAGACATTGGGTAACAATGCTGTTTCCTATTGGAAGAGGGAAAGACTGTATGACTTCTCATGGGTCACCATTAGCAAAGGGTCAACCCCAGAGACTCCATTCCCTGAACCCCTTGTATTGGCCTCTTCCTCAAAACCTTGAGTATCAGAGAAGCATCACAGGCAAAAGCCCCTGTCCAGGTCCAGGTTATCCAACCAAGCCTTCCTTTTCTTCTCAGCAGAGACATTCAGAAATGAAGCCATTACAATGTGGTATTGGTTTTGTGCTGGAGTCAGAGCTCAGGGTGAGAGCACTTGTCTAGCATGCACAAATCACTGGGTTCAATCCTCAGAACTATAAGATATGATGTAAAGAATGGTTAGCTCTTAAAAGACTAGAATATCTGCTACTTTTCCTACAGTAAGAATTACTTGGCCAGACAGGACACAAAATGCAACATTTCTCAAATTATTGTCCATGACCATTTGCATCAGAGTCAAGTGGGAGTAGGGTAATCCTCATAAACATGTGTTCATAATGGTGTAGACTCCAGCCTCACCCTGGGTTCCAGACTTCTACTGCCGCCTGAGGAGAGGAGGGCTCTGTTAAGGCAGGTGATAGTAAGAAGCACTTGTGAAGTCCCCTGGCTCTGTGTTATGTAGGTTCTAGGTAGCTATCATTGCTGGAACATTCTATTGACTAACATGATCATGACAGGGCCATGCAGGCTGATGGTAGAGACAAGTTCATGGAGTGAAGAAAACACAAATTGATACATTAGGATTTCAAATGCCCAAACAACTCCTTAGACCAGTGGCAACTTCCTTTTGTATGAAAATAAGAGCTATAATAAACAACCATCACTGGTCAACCTTAGGGCTCCATTCAAAGTGCCATATCCCTCCAAATGTATAGAGTTCATTAATCAGATTGCAAATACTGGAGAGTGGCATGGCTTGTGTCTGCACTGAAGTTGTAAAGAAGGCTTTTGTCATCATCCCCTCACTAAGACTATGAAACAGCTACTTAGCAATTGTGTCAATGAGTATTATACGTAACCTCCAGAGGATTTCAAATACAAATGAAGATACGCACAGGATGTATGCAGACACTAAGTCGTTTAGGGTATAAGAAACTTAAACATGCAGCTTTCAGATTCTAAGACAATCAGCTCCGCATGAATGCCCAGGGACAAGCATACAGTGTGAGCAGCGGTGTGAACAGTGTAAGCAGTGTGAACAGTGTAAGCAGTGTGCACACATAGTGCACATTCCCCCCAACAACAAACTGGGAGGAAAGGGGTTGAACAACAAAGGGTCTCACTTTCCTTTTGTACTCTTTCTCCCAAAGGCAGCAAGAGAATATGCTATCCTGCCAAGCATTCACCCAGTGTCTGAAGAGAGCATGGTCCACGCGTGCGAGACAGGGTGAGGAGCACTGAGAAGTGTTTAGAGCCCTCAGAGTCTTCATTCCAGTTAACTGGGAAAACAGGCATTCCTGCTGAAGTTAAACGACACAAAACCCAAGGCAATTCAGCAAACAAAACCAAAAGGCAGAGCAGGAACTAAGCAATGTGAGCAAGGTGGAGAGATCTGAGATGAGGGAGACACTGAGAAGAAGTAACAGACACCGGGTATAAAGATGCGTCAAGAGCAAGCTGAGCTGGGCCGTGTCTGAGGTCTTGGAATGAGGAAGGAGACTGAAGTGTGGAAAGGAGCTGCCAGAGCTGCATCCTGGAAGGGCATCTACAGCCCTGCTATGGCCTCAGGGTCTCTGGGGTCCTGGGTTTCTAAGGACTGACTTGACAAAACACACAGACTTTAATAAAGAGGGCCATATTTCCTGCATGGGGCTCCACCTCCTAACCTGTGTGTCCCTCTCATACCCATCCTAAGAGAGACAATGACTCATGAGGTCATACTCCCCATTTTGAGCAGGAGATCAGCTCACCGGCAAGCCAGCAGTGCCTAGCTGTTGAGGTCTTTGTGCGTTCCCCAGGATGTCTGCAGTTAGAGTTGGATTCTGCATCTTCCCCTTTACAGTCCTACCTAGTACCAGTCATCCAGGATTGTCCATTCTGACTTCAGAAAAGGTAAAAAAAAAAGCCAAACCTGCTGGCTGAAGAATTCCCATCATCTACTGCTACAGACTAAAGGTCTGTGCTCTGCTTCCATATCCATATATTGAAGGCCTAGTAAATAACAGAACTGTATTTAGGTATTGTGAGCAGAAGATGAGAGCTAAGTGAAAGAGAGAGAGAGAGAGTTAAAAGAAGAGAAAACCCTCTTTCTCGCTCTTGCCTCCAAGAAGCCTCACCAGAAACTCACCTGCCAATACCTAGGTTTTGACCTTCCAGTCTCCAGAACCATTAGGCAAAAAAAAAAAAAAAAAAAAAAAAAAAAAAATTCTAATGGATAAGCCACCTAGTCTGTGGGATATTGTTAACGAAGTCCAAGGGCAGTGAGGTGACCACTCTAGAGTGAGGTTAAGCAGGGTGAGTAAGTATTCATTTGTTAACAAATGCATAGAGTATCTGGGACACTGGACAATCATGGATGCCACTGAAGGAGAGAGGTAGGGGTGCAGGATGGAGGACATACAACATTTGCTCTAGATTCTTGGCTTTTTCCTGCATGTACACATGGGTGTATTCAAATAGAGTGCTACATTCATGTTTAAAGACAATACAAAGAAATGGACAGACCACTGACCAAAAACTCTGCCTGAAATCCAAGGAAAGCTATCCTGGGAAATTCCAGGCTCAATAGGCCATCTAAATTCATAAAATTCCACCAAATATGAACACAGGTCAGTGGTAAGCTGCAAAGACAGGACTCTTCACAGAGGGTTTGCAAATTAGATGAGGGTACCTGGGAGCATTGTCTGTGGTCACAAGAGACCACACCAGGAAACAGAATAAATATGCAAGCCTTTCTGATCTCTAGTGAGGTCATAAGCCTGAAAATTGGCCCAATCATATGGTACATCCATAACTACCAAGAAAGGACTTACATCTTAGGCAGAGGGCTGAGGCCAGAAGGAGCAGCTCCAGCCATGTTCAACTTCCTCAGGATAGCTGTTTCTTCGGTTGAGTACCAGATGATATAACTAGCTCGTATTTGGGGCCAAGTTATGTGAAAAATGCATATCTTTAAATGCTAGAATCACACTCTCGAGCAGCTCGTGGGAAGTGAATGTGTCTGAGGCAGAAGCAGACGCATGTCTCCCGTCTCACTTCCAGCATATGCTCATTGTGTAGAAGGGGGACGGGAACACTTGAATTATTTATGTTACAAGCCACACTCTTGCCCTTCCCCCAGCACCACCAACTCTCTTCTCCTCATCCCTGAACTGAGATCACAGAGTTGAATTCACACAACTGAAAGACACTTATAGCTCACTGTACTCCACAGTAAGGTAAGAGAATATGGCACCAGCCCAGCCTGGCTCCTCCTCCAACCATGGAAACCTAGAAGATTATTGTAATCAGATCACAACTGCTCAAGCATCCCCGGTTTCCTAGCAACCCTCAAAAGGCTCTGGTGAAGGGTTGGAACGAAGACTTCATGGGTAAGATAGTGGCAGCTGTACTTAAGATTTCTGGAGCACATCTCCAGTTTACCATAAAGGTCTCTCCTAACCATCACCCCAACGCACAGGACACCTGCTAGAAAATGGTTTTTAGGCTCGGGGCAAGAGTTCCCAGTCTCACTTCTGAATCCTTTCAGAAGTCTTTGGAGTTTTTCATACATTGTTCTCTATAGATCCTCACATTCCATGAACATTCCCTCTGGCCAAGCAAGCATGTTCTCTCCATCTTCCTACAAACACACTTCTCCTTGTGCTCACATGACTTCTCACACAGCCAGTAATACTTGGAAATGCATGGTATTTCCCTGATGATTACTTGAATATCAATCTTCATGATCATGTAAGCCAACTTTTAATGGATACATGCTAGAGGTTTTATGACTGTGACTAAATAAAACCACAGGGAAAGCACACCCCTACTATAAAATACCACTACTTCAGTTGAGGCATGGGCCAAGGTGCCATGGAGACAGCATTGTCACATTGGTGAAATTGAGTGATACAGAAACTACTGAATGGATGTCAAAGTCTAACAACACCAGACAACAAGACATCAGGAGGAGAACGGGTCTGGTGGCTTCCCCTTGAAGTGCTCAGCAACCCATCCTCTACTTATGATCACTGCAGTGGTTTCCTTCTGAAGCTCTCTCTTTCCATCCACAGAATTCAACCCACAGTCTCGATGAAACAAGCAAATGAAACATCTACCTCGCTCCAGACCCAGGGCTGAAGATGTGACTCAGTGTGGACTAGTCAGACTCTCCTCTAGACGTAAATGGGCACAAAGGGAGAAGAATGACTGGACTGATTCATGCTGTCAAGGAATCTCTGGGAAAATATAGTTAGACTACCTGATGTTGAGCATGGTCATGTATAGAAATAACTTCCTATCACTGTGACAAGAAGTAGCTTAAGGGAGGGCTTATCTTGACGTCTACTTTGAATGGATACAGTTCATGGTGGTAGCAGAAGAAGGAGCTGTTGTTCATGCTGTGATCACTGCCAGAAAGCAATGAGTAAAAAGGATGTTCACTCAAGCAGAAGCTCCACCTCCTGAAGGTTCTACAATCTTCCCCCAGTACCTACAGCTCAGGCCAGACGTTCAAACACACAAGCCTGCTGAGTCCATTTTATATTCAAAACACAGCATGTCTGCAGTCATGTACTGTTGCCGCTCCAGAGGCTGAAACAGGAGGATAGTGAGTCCAGAGTCGGTCTACACTAAGTAATAAAGCATCTTGGAAACAGGGGAGGGAAGAGGATGAGAGGAAGAAGTGGTGTCTGTGTGCCTGCCTTCCCAAGCTGGGACACTCAGATAGGTCTAGTTCTGTGAACAACCCACACTGTTCCAAAGGGCAGGCTTCCCCACATTTGATAGAACTGAGTTCTGTTGCTCGTAGCTCAAAACTGGGGCCTGGACCAGTAACACCGAGCCTTAAAAGGTGGGGACTACTGGGCAACGAAACAGAGGGAAGGAAATTACTAATGACTTTGGCTTTGGCTTCCTTTGGCAGCTGTTTTAAACAGTTTGGCTGAGAATATTGGAATGGACAACAGGCAAACTCCATGTCCATGAAATCAGGCTGGAAGCAGGGTGGATTGTCTTGGGACATAATAAGTTTATCGCTTAAGAAGTGATTAAGTAGGGCCAGGTAAGCATTAATCTACTAACATTTTTGAAAGTCCTCTCCAAATGTCATTTCTCCTTGGTATCAATAATTGATACACCAGATATTTAGTAGATACATCAGCCTGGAAGTCTGAAATGAACGTACTTACAAGCGGCTTTTCTACAGTGTTTTAGCCTCTCATCCATTGGCCCAAAGAACTCTGACTTTGCAGAATGAAATACTGCATTTAATATGTACTGATATTTAATGCCACAGTCACTGGATGGTCAGATCAAGCACTGAGACACATTAAAGTCTTGGTAGACACCTAACAATGTGAAATACTTAGCAAGGACTCAGAGGTTCACATATAGGGTCCAGGAGATGCTGGGGAAAGATGCCAGCCACCCAAGCCTGATGACCTGGTACCATCTACAGAGCCCACACAAAAAGCCGAATATAGTGGTTTGCCTCTGTAATGCTGACGGCCACCACCTCAACCTGAGAAGAGTGGCAGAGACCAGAGAATGTCCAGAAGCCTGTGCCACAGGCACACATGCACACACACACATGTGCACGCACACAAAAATATACACACCTTTTTAAAAATGTTTCACCCACAACCTCTGGCTGGTACTTTACTTTGTTCTCGGTTTTGAATGACATTTTTTCACCTTTATTGATATAACCTTTCCTGTCCTTCCCCACACTTCAGCCCTACTGGTCTCCTTTATTTTCACAAGTATGTGAACTGTGCTTGTGACTTAGGGGCCTCTGACTATGATTACATCCCCACCCAGCCTCACATGGCTCCTGTTCCTCCTGACTCACAGCTCTTTCCATCCCTGTCACTTCCACACAGCAGCCCTGCTGCTCCTCAGCCCCTCATGTTTCCCCCATGGTCATCTTAAGAAGCATCCCTTACTTATTTTTGTCTATTACCTATTTGGACAATTTTCTCCCTTGCTTAAATAAAGGTTTTGGAAGTCAAAGACAGTTTTGTTTTGTTTTTTTAATTCATTAGCAGTGCCTCTTGTATAACACGATATAAAGATCTGAATAAATTTGAAGTTCAGGAGTTATTCCTTTATAAAGAAGACTGACTGAGGCAAGACAGCTTAATGAGTAAGGCATTTGCCGCTCAAGCCTAATGACCTGTGTTCAATTCCCAGAACCCATGTGTCCTAGCTAGCTTTGTCATCTTGACACACTCTAGAGTTATCTGAAAGGAAAGCCTCGCGTAAAGAATTGCTTAAGTCAGATTGGCATCTGAGCATGTCTGTGGAAGGAGACTGTCTTGATTATTAACTGCTACAAGAAGGCCCAGCCCACTGTGGGCAGCACCATTGCCTAGGTAGGAGGTCCTCGGCTGTGTGAGAAAGTTAGCCAAGCATAATTCTGTGAGTAAGCCAGCAAGCTATGTTCTTCTGTGGTTTCTGCCTCAGTTCCTGCTTAAAGGTCTTCCCCAATTTCCCTCTAATGGTCTTGAAGTGTAAAGGTGACAAATTCTTTCCTAAACTGCCTTGGCCATGGTGTCTGTCCACCAACAAATTCAAACTAGACCATTGTATGGAGAGCGGAAGGAGAACTGACTCCACAAAGCAGTCCTATACCTGCCATGTGTGTGGTGTGTTTCCCTTCCCACATACAGCACGCACACACAGCAATAATCTTACAATAAGAGCACAAAATAATGTCAACTTCCATCTTCTACAGCAGCTTTGCAGAAATACAAATAGATCACATTTTCCTCGTTACACCCACTACGATTTGAAAATAAATCAAAGATATGCTGTTAAAATGCAGTTCTGGATTAACATTCCAATAAGGAAACTAAAAGAAGTTTAGTTGGTGTTGGTGTTGTTGTTGTTGATTGGTTTAAAGCACTTGGACTTGATGAAAGGGCAGAGCTCTGAGGATCTCGAAGAATTAGAAGCTGTCACATTCTTTCAACTATTCTGTTGACTGTTCACTCATTCATTAAGCAAAGATATGTTAATTTCCTACTATACATGCAAACACCATATGCTATACACTTAGCACTTGAGGCCTTCTTCATATCAATATTCCCCTGTGCTATATCATATGTCTCTCAGTTGATTTACAAGATCATTTTTCCTTTGAGGGTCTTCTATCATATTCACAACAGAGATAAGAGTCCAGGTATATGGTTCATAAGTACTAATCTATTTGATCTGGCTGCAGGCATGACTAAGCAATCACAGCACTGCCATCCTCTCAGCTCTCACTGCAGGCATGACTAAGCAATCACAGCACTGCCACCCTCTCAGCTCTCACTGCAGGCATGACTAAGCAATCACAGCACTGCCACCCTCTCAGTTCTCCATCCAGGCATGAGTAAGCAATCACACCATTCTTACTCTTTCATTTCTAATACATTCCAAAAATCCATTTTCAGCATTTCATTGCAGGCAGCTGTGAACATTTATCAGTGACAGTACTCACAACGGAATTCCAGTTTTACTTAGGATGTAGGAAAGATTCCAGGCTTGGGGTCAGACCAAAGTGTATCTGAATCCTGCCCTCTATGGGGATTAAATATAGAGCCTATGTCTGCTTATATATAAAACACAAAGATCCTTGAGCGCTTGTCTGTAGACTACGATAAGCCCACCTACTTTGCACAGTGTTGAAGGGAGTGAAGGATGTAACACACTGAAAGGCTTGGTGTACCATAGCTACTGAACATACATCATCAGTGTTGGTCATTTTCCACCTCAGTACACCTTATACCAGGGCTCACATACAGCAGCTGCTTGACAAAAGAAGCTGCTGCAACAGGACACACAGAGGTCAAAGGGCAAGACCCAGGGAAAGCCCGCACTTGAGGGAGAGATGTCTTCCTCAGTGTTGTAGACACAGAGAGTTGCCCACATTCCTGTAAACAACCTCTCACCCTTGCTCTTTTACATGATCCTGATTAAGCTAATAAGTTTGGCAAAAACAAAGAGACAAACAAACAAGAACCCATGGAAATTAAAGGACACTAGTGGGGAGGGAGGGGCGGCCAGCAGGGGTGTGAGAAGGGCAAGGGGGTAAGTATATACGCTCACAGTAGGTCAGATGTGCATGGAAATGCCATTACAGGACAAATCCATGTGATTGTCCAATGTCAACTAAAACTCTCTCTCCAGCAGTGTTTCTCCGCCTGTGGGTCATGACCCTGTAGGGATCACATGTTAGAGACCCTGCATCATATCAATATTTACATTACAATTCGCAACAGTTGCAAAATTACAGTTACAGAGTAATAACAAAAATAACTTTATGGGGCCAGCACCCCAGGAGGAGGTGGATTAAAGTGTTGCAGCAGTAGGAAGCTTGCGAACCTCGGATCCTCAGCAACACAGGCCACATTTTAAGGATCCCATTTTAACTACGGCTAAACCTGGACAATGACCAAGGAAGGGGTTCAGATTTCACCTGTGTTTCCACTGTGGGCTTTATATGTCCTTCATATCTACATCTACACCGTGAGGTGTAAAGTTTCTTTAAACTATAGTAATTTTTTTTTGAGACAGAATGTCTCTCTGTAGCCCCATGTAGTGGGTTTGGAAATGCTCAGCCCATAGGAAGTGACACCATTAGAAGGTGTGGCCTTGTTGGAGAAAGTGAGTCACTGTGGGGGCTGCCAGGCTGTCCTGGAATTCACACTGTAGACCAGGCTAGTCTCAAACTCCGAGATCCACCAGCCTCTGCCTCCCAAGTTCTGGGATCAAAGGCATGCACCGCATCACCATCAGCACCACCACCACCCCAACATCCCCCCAACAAACTATAATGTGTGAAACAACATGGCTGAAGCATTAGGTGTCTTTGGTAACATAAATCAATATCGTGAGACTAGATAGGAAATGACTAAGGTTACTTTGCCTCTACAGAGCCAAGGTTTTTTACTAGTCATTTCAACACAACGTAGTTGTTTCCTGAATATGAAGCACACCCAGCCCCCTCTTTAGTTTTCTCTGACACTAATAAGACCAAGGGCTGGCTGGATGGAACACCATGCGGCAGGAAAATGGAATACTATTGGAAAAGATCAATTGTGATTGAATTGGTAGGTTGAACTTGGGAACGCTGCCTTTGCCTGACATTTCCTAATTGCCGGCAATGTCAGAAGACCGTCCTATGAGCTTTTCAAGATACACAATAACTTTTCTTGACACATGACTTAACATGTGCTAGACTGAGAGAGTGCTAAGATTTAATCTGCAAGAACTCAAACTGCAGGAGGTTTACAAAGAAAACAAGCAGAGGTGGTATACGTAATAAAATGTGCCTAGTATTTATTCTGACAGCGTTCATTCGCCCAACATGTTTTTTACAAAGCACCTACTATGAGGCAGGCTCTGGGGATAGAGCAGGGAATGAGTCAGACAAAGCACCCTGGTGTCTGACATCTTGATAGGAAAGACAGAAAAGGAACAGGGAAGAGAGGTGAGTTTAGATGGTGACCTGTGCTGCGGGAAGGTACATTAGGAATCACCAGAGCAGGTCCCTGCAACATAGCTCTCCACAGATGCTTTGCACACAACGGGTGTTTTAAGGGACAACAGGGTTTTGTTACATTTCATGTTGCTGTAACATGCATTTGGTTGGGAATGACTTAAAGAGATGTCTTTAGGCTGGAAGGTATGAAGGCTGCTGTAGTCATGAAGGGAAAAGCAGAGCCCCAGGCAGCCCCATGGGGCAGCAGTGATCAGCTGACCCACATCCTGAAGGAAGACAAAGCATGGAACAGACAGGAAGTGGAGATCCACCTAAAACTTCAATGCTCACCTCCATTAGCTAAGCTGCCCCTCTGAAAGGTTCCACAGCTTTCCAAACCATAGCCACCAGGGAACTTCCAAGCCCACATGTATTTGTGATCATCCATTGTACCATAAATACTCAATGCTTGTTTTTAAAAAGGAGTATTGATTGACCTAACAAATTTCTGGTCATATTGCTTTAAGAAGATCTATAAATTTTCCCTGTACTTTGCTTAATAAGTGTGCATTTTTAAAGGTGCATATATATATGTATGTATTTCTTAAATATATCCAGATAGGTAGATAGATAGATAGATAGATAGATAGATGATAGATAGATAGATAGGTAGATAGATAGATAGACAGATAGATAGATAGATAGATAGACAGACAGACAGGCAGACAGGCAGGTAATATGTAGAAACACAATATTAATTTCTATATATCTATCCCCAAGTCATAATGGCCAGAATTTAGTAAATACTCATTTGATGAGCAAACAGGAAAATTGAAAACCTTCATTCTCATTTTCAATTATCTGAAGGAGGCATATGGATATATGACAGAGAAGGGGAAAGACAGTAAATCCTGGAAACATGAGTTTTTCCTGATGCTCTAATTTCGTTTGGTTTAGGCTTTGGGGGCTTGTTTTGTTTCCTTTTTATTTTATGGGGATGGTGGGTGTTGAGACAAAGTCTTGTTTTATAGCCCAGAATGGCATTGAACCTACAGTCCTCATGTAGAATTCTAGGACTGAAGGCACATGCCCTTTGTGGTGAGAGCTATATCTTACCTAAATGTTTGATATTTAAATGCCTGTGATAAAGATAACATTTAGTAATTGCATCTTAATGTCCTTTATTGGAAATATTGTAAGCCTAGCACATTGAATGGACCCTGGATCACATCCTCTGTCAATTCCCTGGCCTTTCTGAAGTCAGAAACACACCAAAGGCAAGATAATAATAAATAAACTTAGCCCCAGCTCTGAAATTCCCTAAGGTAAATTTTTCTGGCTGGTTGACTTGAACTGGGTAACCACAGACCAGAAAGGGGTTCAGCACCGTGGACAGATTCGAGGCTAGGCTGGGTGGGTGGGTTTCTGCAGGTCCAGGCAGCTGGATTTCAATGTAGAAAATCCAGGCAAGGGTATCAGCAGCAGCAATGTAAGATAGACTCCAGGCTGAATACCTGAATTAATGACTTCGGATCTCCATTTAATGAAATATTCAGATTGTGATTACACTCAGTTTCATTAACTGTAATTCTCAGGCTAATGTAATGAGATTTTCTTTCAACTTGTAATTAACTTTATTGAGAATGCTTACTGGGATTTTTTAAGGCAGGTTTCCTCAAACCTTACTGTAAGTTGTTTTAATGTATGTATCATGATATTAAGTATATTACTTATTTTTTTTGTTGGCTGTTCATTTCCAAAGAAGCAAAAGACTCATATTAATCTCTTCTAGGGGGAGACAGCAGGCTTGCTGGGTGGAGAAAGCCCTCTAACCAAGAAATAATCTTGGTAGCTGATTCTGAAATCCAGGCTTCCTCTGTCAGACTTGGCATTCTTATTATTTTTCTACCAAAACCATTATGATCCTAATCAACAAAAGCTCCCTTCTTTATGCAATTTGCAATACAAAAATAAGAACTTCAGATGTAGAAAAATGGTTTTCTGTGGCTCAAAGCCTTCCGTTCAATCAAAGGCAACTGCTGTCAAAGTGCTCCGCTTTCCCTCCTCTGTTTTCCTGGAAAGTCACTGGGGAGTGTGTTTCTTGCGAACAAATATCATCAGTTTCTCAGGAAGTGATGTCCTTGCTCATCTCTACCCCCATGTTCTGGAGAAACCTCCTGCTTGCTTACAGGGTACCCTTCCCAGCCCCCATCATTGCTTTTCTCATCCCCTGCTCCTCGCTGTACTTTAAGAGCCAAGAGGGTATACCCTAGAAAGGCTCCTCACCCATGTGTCTCCCCTTGCTGCCTAGAGGGAAGTTTTTAAATGCCAGATGAAAGTTGATTCAAAAGAAATATTAATTACAGGCAAATAAACAACTGTCAAAAATGTCTGGTACTCTGGAACAAGATTGGTGACCTTCTTTAAGTGGGTTTATTTTCAAAGACGAGGCTAATCGAATGCTGCAATTCTTAAAACTAGTCAATTCGGTAAAGAAAAGGAAAAGGAACATAACCCTGATATACTATGCAGCAAGGACTCCTGGGAAAAGCACAAGAAAGAGTGTGGCCAGACTGTAAGATTTGCAACTCAGTGGGCGAGTGTAGTGGCCAGAGCCCAAGCTCTGAGCCTGCTGTCTCTAGCCACGGGCAGGTCACTCAAAGCCTCTGAGCCAGTTTCCTCATTGATCCGTCGTTGTTACAAATACATTCTCATTGTTTCATGGTGCTGTTGGAGGGGATAAAATGAACACACACTGTAAGTGATGGACAAATGGATCTGTTTCCCTTCTGACTCCTTCTAGCCCATCAAACACATACCGAGCGTACCCCTCCCACATCCAAACATGAAGACAGAAATATTCTCTCAAGGAGTCATGTCCCTGGTGTGCAAGGAGCATGACTTGACATGTCTAAAACTCAACTACACAGTGTTGAGGACTTTTTTTTACAGATAGTCCTACAGGGGGTTGGAAAAGCAGCACAAGGCTGATTGGGACGCTTGTGTGGCCACATTAGAAGAAAGTTTTGAAAAGAACTTACTTTTTCTTTTCAGGGTCTTAATGTTACTATTGCTGCGACAGAACACCATGACCAAAGCAACTCAGAGAGCAAAGGGCTTATTCAGTTTATGCTTCCACATCACAGTTCATCAGCAAAGTGAGTCAAGGATAAAACTCAAACAGGGCCGGAACTTGGAGGCAGGGGCTGGGTTGGTACAGAGGCCATGGAGGGATGCAGCTTACTGGCTTGCTCCACATGGCTTGCTCAGCATGGTTTCTTCTAGACCTATGACTACATGAAATGCCCCTCACACTTCTCTCTCTCTCTCTCTCTCTCTCTCTCTCTCTCTCTCTCTCTCTCTCTCTCTCTCTCTCACACACACACACACACACACACACACACACACACTTGTGTTGACAACAGACATTGAACTGTATGTCCAGAAAATGTATCTCCATCCACACTCATACTCTCTAGTGAACAGACAAGTGTAGCGCGCCCACAGTTACTCATCCCAGAGGCAACAGTACCAACAAGCCATGTGTTTATAACCAGGCATGCATGGTGCTACACTCCTTATATGTGCCCGCTCTATGTACTCCTTCTGTGGTGTAGAAAAGAGGCCCAGAGAATTCTATCAACCTTCCCAAGCTGCGCAGCTGCGCCATGATGGAACACAGGTCTCAGCTGCTCACACTGGCTCCCTGTGCCCCCTCACACTCATCTGGACGTATTTGATAAGAAGTATCCCTGTGTGGGAGGCTCCTCAGTGGCACTGCTTAACCCCGACAGTAGATTTGGAATCACTACAAGCCACTGCACTAAGCCTCTGAGTGTTTTTATTAATCCAGAGTAGATCCCTTCCATTAGCTATTTAATAATCAGTGACATTCCAAGGTCTCCAGAGTTGGATGGGACAAGCAGTGTGCCTTTCCATGGCAGGGTAAACGTTTAGATTTCAGGAACAAGTTAGTACGCATGACATTGTAAAGTTAACCTCACCTGAGGTGGAACGGGCCAAACTCCATCAGAGCTGGCTGTCTATGCATTCCTCTTACTGTGCATCCCACTACGATGGTTACTGAGCTTGTACTAGACTCCCATTCGTGTACTCTTCCAGCAGGTATCTATGAACATAGTACACTGTCTAAGCATTAGAGATATAGGGACAAACTGAACAAGAGCATCCCTTGTTCAACCTCCACCTCCCAGCCTCTCGCACCTACCCATGTATTAAAAGATGCTGAGAGCTCCTCATAATAGCATGGGACTGTAAATCCCAGAACACAGGAGGCTGAGGTAGGAGGATTGCAAGTTCAAAGTGAGCTTGAGACACAAAATAAGATTCTGTTTTACAGAAGGGTGGGAAGGAAGGCAGGAGGAAGAGGAGAAAAAGTAGAAAATTGGAGGAGGGAGAGAGAATTAAAGAATAATTCTCTCCAAAAGCATTGTTGAGCAGAGATGAAAGGGCCATGTGGCTGTTAAATCCAACAACTTAAATATTAAGTAAAGAATAACCTGTCTTTTTTATTTTTTAAAATCTCACTCACCATAGCTCCCACAATGCCCTGGGAGTAGTTTTTTATTTAGGTAGGTTTGTTCTAACTCTAGGCTGGTCTAATTTTCCACTGATCAGATCAGGTCCCTCACCTGCGTCTTCTCCATCGGCCAAATGGGTTCAGGTGACCACTCAGCCTGTTAAGCCCCTGGTTAGTGATTAATGTCAATGTAGCACTGGCCTCTCATCGAACTACCAAGATCATTCATTTTTCTAAGCAGACACATTTTAGGTGACTATAAGATATAAAAAGAAGATAAATCATTCATAACAAAGAAGCGCATCCTTACTGTTGACCACTATTCACATATTGATTTTGCACACAATTTATCTTCCTACTGCAAATTCAACTTAGAAGGCCACATGCTTCCTATTGCTCTTAGTCAGATGTTCTCAAGAATGCCTGACGGCAAAGGACAGGTCACCTTGGCAGGATCGCATGAAAGCAGTGCCGTGGAGATTCTGGGAGGACTCACTGCCGTACACAGCACCCATGGAGCTCTCCCTGGGGTTTACCAGGAACATCACCTTAGAGTTTGTTCTCCTTGACGTCGAAGACCAGAAAGCAGGGTCTTGTGAGGCCTGTGATTCCAGCTATAAGGAGATCTGAGTTCAAGGTAAGCCTACAGAAGGGCTCAAGGATGGCCTGGGTATTAGTAAGTGAGACCGTTTTAAAATAAAAATAAAAAATCTGGGAATGTGAGCTAGTGATATAATGCCATCTTACTCAAGTATGGGCTTAAATCTCACCCACCTTTAATATAAAAAAAAAATTCATCACCAAGGTACAAATATAGACCCGAAGAAGTATCACAGGCACACAGCACAGTGTCTGCCACCAAGATGATTGAGTCATTGAGTCCTTGAGTGTGTGTCTTCAGCACAACTGTAAAGGAAGTTCCCTCCCTTAGACAGGATTTCTGAGCACCCCTTCCCTGACCTGTGCAGTGCTGAAATCTGGGTAAGCTTAGTATCCAATGAACAGCTTCGGAGCACTTCAAAATCACCTCAGAGACTGAGTCTTTACTTCAAAGCCTGTTAGCCAACACCCTTCACAGCCAGAAACTCCATACTTTGGTGGCCCTCATTTGTTTGGGGAACCACATTCAACAGACTTGGAAACAGCAGCAGATACTACCAGGGGTGGTCATGGTTGCCTCCATTATTTGCAGGCTCTATGGGGTTTGGACATAAAAGTTCCAAAAGAAAAGGCTAGTGTATTTTGTATCACAGTGTGTTGGTTTCTCATAGTATATTATAATTCAGCTCACAGATAAATAACACCTAATTGTTTACTGAAGTTTCCTGTTGGTTGGTTAATTTTCCTACCTGTGTCAATGGCGAATACTGTCATTGCCAGTCACTGCAAGAATTTCCAAAACCATGAAAAATCGTCACCATGCAGAATCAGAGAATCTATGTCCTCTATGTCCAAGCTCCATATCCTACACAGACCTCTTCCTTACCCACTGATTATAAAAGTTGCAACCCAACAGTCTGCAACTATGTCTCAGCAAATGAACAAGCCTTACAGCTTGTGGGGGGGAGGGGAGCTCAGCAAAGGGTGCTCATCCTGGGAAAGCACATGCCACGGCTGCTCCTGCTGCTTTCAGGCAGGATTCTACACATTGCTTTGACTTGAAAACATGATTGTTAGGCATGACCACTGTAGCAATGTGTGCCAAGCAACCTCATTGTTCCTCAACTCCTAAATAGAGCATCAGCTCCACTGTGTGTTTTCTACACAGACTTTGGAAGGAAAGGAAACCTGAGGAAATAAACCAGGATCCCCAGGGATGCTCTGTCCCAGGAACAACAGCTACTGAAACACAATAGTAAAAGAAGCCCGCCCCCTTTTCCTGGCAGAGCAAGAGAACCAAATGTAGAAGCAGGCATATTCATCCCCAGCTACACACACACACACACACACACACACACACACACACACACACACACAGAGTGAGGTGTTATAGGTCTTTTTTGTGAAGCTCATTTTATGTTCTAAAAGATAAAATTCTATGTTCACTGAAAGCAGTGTGAAACCTAAAAGGAACATCTGGTCAACCTCAGAAGGCAAATAAAAAAAAATTGCTTAACCAATGACCCGGTCAAGATGAACCAATAGCAAGCATTCCCCAATCAACATGAGCCAATGAAATATATTATTAACTAACAGGTCAACAACTAATCAAACCAATGAAATAACTCATTGGTTAAGTATCCCAACATGAGAACCAAGTTTATAGATCAACAATGATGAACCAATCAAGTCATCTAGTGATTAATAAAACAACCAACCAAGTGGCTCTCTATTTAACAGACAACACATCCACATCAACTCCTACAGTGCCAAAGTCAGCATCACACGGAACAGAGCAATCTAATTGATCCTTGAGTAGCCCCAGAAAATCCTGCCAAGTCACCACTGACATATTACCGTGGGACTGGAGTGACCAGTAACCTGTACTTACGGAGATTATTTATGGGGGTCCTTGTGTCCATGTTCTCATAATGCTGCACGTGGACGACAATGTTAAGGTCTCTCTCCATGTGATCCGTGTTGCAGTGGCCCTGTGGCCTCATGACATCCGCAAGGGCTCTGTAAAAACAAAGAACAGAACTCTGCTCACTCACAATACAGCAGTGTGAAGTGCCCATCACTGCCCAGATGGGACAAACAAGCCATTCCTTCCAGAGAGCTGCCATTGCAGTTAGGGACAGAGCAGAGAGAACGCAGAAGCAGTGAAGTGACTGTGAGCAGAGGCTACGGAGTCATGCCTCACGCTGCACACTGCTGACTGGTCAGGGTTTCTCCGCCCAGAGCCTGAGTCCTCTGTGCCTAACACAGATGCCAATACTTCTGATTAGCAATGGCCCCATATTAGTAACATTACTAAGTCCTTACCATAAGCTCTCACTAGGCTAACAGAAATGTCATCTCTTATCTAAGCAATATATATATATATATATATATATACACATATATATATATATGGAGAGAGAGAGAGAGAGAGAGAGAGAGAGAGACTTTCTTGTGGGCATACAAGGAGTATTGCTTCTCTACAGAAAAATAAACAGGTGAGTTGGCTTGCCCAAGGCCACCCAGCCAGTGTGCTGCACAAAGACTTCAGCCAATGTTTTCTTTTTATTTATCTTTTTTAAGAAGGATGGGAACATAGTTCAAGTGCTATCGGTGACCTCATAATGAGATGCAAACTGTGCTTGCACTTAGAACAGAGCAGAGTCAGACAGAGGTCACCTGAAGGTCAGACCTCCCAACACACTATCCTCTTTATTTACCCGCCATGACGTGCATTTAGAAATATGCAAACACCCTAAACATATGTAGTACTGGAGTGTTGTTTACATGTAAGTCCCTCCACGTGTTTGGTCTTCTGAAACCTCTTTCTTTTTCCCCCTTTGTTCATGCACATGAGGCTAGGTGGAGTGCTGACAGTTGATTTCATGTCTCAAGAGCACAGCAGAGTTCTCCAGCCTCCTCAATCCCATATGCACTTACCTGCAAGAATGGCTGTCTCCATCTGCAAGCTTAGCAAGATGGAAAGATCAACCAGCCACTGTGGGTGCCAACTATAAGTATGAAGATGTTCTATAAAAACCAGTAGACTCGTTTCTGTGATTATGAGCAATCCCAGGAACCAACAGGCTGATGGAAATCTTCATACTGATCTCCTCTTGGGCCAGGAAGAGGCACACATCTGCAAGCCCTATCTCCTTGTTTCAAAGGATGCTCCCCAACAGTCCTAGCCAAGTGGACTCTCAGGATCCACACCAAAGGAGACAAAGAAAGGGGAAGTACTGTTTGGTGGGGTCCACACAGACCACCAAGAGCTCAGCAGCGCCGCCGATGGCAGTGATGTTCACAGCTAAGGCACTTCAGTATGTTGAAATTACTGGGTTGATCTGAACCCAGAGGGTTAGACCTTAGAGCTGAGCATGTGGGAGATGTTTCTGAAAGCTTCCCATATGGCGACTGCTTGCTCAAGTTAAGTCTCGAGTCTGTGCTAGAGCAGCAGGGGCCACGCGTGAGGGCCATGGCTGGGGTAGTAAGTTGTGCTAAGAACCGTAGCCAGGGAGAAGTCTGAAGGGAGAGAAACCCAGAGGCCTGCATGGGATAGAGGACAAGATGCAACCCACTGGAGACGGGAGAATAACCACAGCCCACACATGTGTTCATTCAGCAGATTTATTGTCTACAGTGTGCCATGCATGACATGAGGCCCTGGGGGTACAGCACTGCATGAGCTGAGAGGTCGTGGCCTTCCTGGAGCTTACGTTCTATGGGAGAGAATAAAAAAATAGATATGTTAAATAAAAATAAGCAAGAGATGAAGTAAACAACAAGGAATGGTGCAGCCAACAGTGCCATAACAACAGCCCAAAAGTAGGAACACTCCAGACATCCATCAGCCGAAAAGCAGAATGGAATATTACTCAGCCATGAAGAGGAAGAATAGAGCCTAGACACTGTTCCAAATGTGAACAAAACTTGAAAACCTTATGGCCAGTGAAAGAAACTAGACACAATAAGGCCTGGGTTGTGTCATTTCACTTACAGCAAGTGCCTAGAGTAGACAAACCCATAAAGAGTACAATCATGGTTGCCAGAGGTTATGTGGAAGCCAGAGTGAGAACCAACTGCTAAAAGACCGAGAAGGCCTGGGGGGCAGGGGAGGGGCAGTGAGTGCTTCGTTGGCCTTAGCGGCTAAGAAGTAAGTTAGAAAGATGGGGAGAGAACCAAGACGACATCTGATGAAGAGATGAGACTTGGTGTGCAGGATAGGCTGGGCACGAGATGCCGCAGCACGGATCTGAACTGTCCCTCAAGGATCCACGTCAGAGGTTCATTTCTCATCACGATGCTCTGAATGATAGTGAGGACAATGGAGGTCTTCAGTCGTGGGAGGAAGTGGACATGGACCCTGGTCACTTCCTGTTCTCACTGTTGGCCTTTCTGGCCATGAAGAGAACAGCCGTGCTCTACCCTGTGCTCCTGCCAAGACACACACCACCTTACCACCAAGGTCAACAGACTGTGAGCTGAAACCTCCTAGGCTACAGGCAGAACAAACCTCTCCTCTGTGTAAGCTGATCCGCTCAGATGGTTGCTGCAGTAACAGAAAGCTAGTTCACACAGGTGAGGGTGTGAGAACGTGTCAGGCAGACCATACAGAAAAGTACAAAGGACCCGAGGCAGGAAAGACAACAGATGTTTGAGAAACAGGCAAACAAGCTAATAAAGGTGGAACAGGCCAAACAGAGGGGAACAAGGCAAGCCGGACAGCTGTCACCCATTTTCCGGAGTGAGGAGCTGCCCACATGAGTTCTGGCTGATCCTACTCCTGAATGTCTGAAATCAAAGTTTATGCTCTTCCATACCTCTGGACAATGGCATGGTCTGAAACTCAGGAAGGCTTCGGGGCAGGGAGCTCTGAGACAGACAGGACCTTGTAACCCTAACTTGCCTTTTTTCGCTTCTAAACAGGTTCTTCATCCTGGGCTTCAAAGGATCGCTGAATTCTTCTGGAATTGAATGGAAAATCTGTTTGTGTTTTTTTTCCCCCCCCTTGAGCAAAGAAGCCATAACTTTCATCAGATTCACCACAGGGTTCACTCTCAAAGCACCAACATGGTGGAGCTTTCCCCAGCAACCTTAAGCCTGGCTTTAATGGCCTTTAGTCATTAAAATGAGATATCAATTCAATTCTGTGTAGATGCCACTGTCTGCACTGGAGCCACACAGCAGACAGCAGGAGTCAGGGACCAAGGATCAAAGGAAGTCCTAAAGACTCTGTCACCAGGACCCTTATTTCAGCCATACGTGTCCCAGATGAAAGGTACACATTAAATTATAAACTTAGTGTCAGCTGCTCATCACAAAGCAGGCATACAGATAAATAAAGAGCTACACTCTGTAAACCACAGGCTGAAGGCAGACCAGCAAATGCAAGCAACAACATGGCAGGCCAGGTGTGGTGGTACACCTGTACTCCAGCTATGGCAAGTTTGGGGCCACTCTGGTCTACATGACCAGTTCAAGGCCAGCCTAGGCTACATAGTGAATCTACAATGAGAATAGAACAGGGGAAAGGGTAAGAGAGAACAGAGAGCGTGAGGTAGAGATGAAGGAGTTTGGGGAGATGGAGAAGATGAAGATTGAGAAGATGGAGATGGGGTAGGGGAGGAGAATAGAGATATAGAGGAGAGAAGAGGGGGAAGAGGAAGAGGAAGAAGAAGAGGAAAAGAAGAAGGAAGAGGAAGGGGAGGAGGAGGAGAAAGAGGAGAGAACTCCACTCTCCATTACCTTCTTACAAAGTTAAAACATTCAGACCCAAAGTCATCCAAAAAAAAAAAAAAAAAAAAAAAAAAAAAAAAACCAAAACTCTCAAGAAGAACATTCAATGTGTGGATTTATTTATGCACGAGGAACATCATCCTTAGTGTATACAATGCTTTGGACTGGTAGTCAGTGGGAGCAGGAAGGCATCGAAACTAACTACAGACTTCAAAGTAAGGTTTATTTTCTCACCTTCTCCACAGGCCGGAACGTATACCCCATAACACAGTCTTTGTTTAGAGGTCCTGGCCAAGTGAGCACATTTTGTGGTGCTTACTAAACACAGTTTTAGGCAGGGATGTGTCAAAACCTGCAATGACTCAGGGGGAAGGGCATTCCACTCTTCAGAAACAAAACAAGCCAACACTTGAGGGTTTAATAAATGGTCCCGGTGTCTGTTTGGGTCTGAATAAAGCAAAAGATTTCTCCTTCCCCAACTAACAGAATTCTCCTTCCCGGCGACTGTGAAACCCAAGCCTTTGTCCTTTCTAACTCTGGGATCTTCTCTGTCAACATTCAGGCTTGATCTTGAGACATGAGCTTGGCAAATTTTGAACTTGATAATTCCATATAATAAACCTTTTGATGTGTGACTTCTGTTTCCTGAAGCACCAGGCTTCATTTGAGCCCCTCAGAGGAGCAGCTTCCCCACCCCCACACATACACCCTTAGCTCTGATTAGAACAATTGTGTTGATATACTATTTTTGAATGATAATGGGAAGAGCCAGACAATAAACCAATCAACTGATAACTTAATCATAACTAATAACCAATCAACTTACTTTGAGACCATGCTACAATGGGAAGAGATAACACTGAGCGCTAAGCCGGGCATGTGGAGGAGTTGGGGTGCGGGGTGAGCGGCTAAGCATGAGAGGTAGGAGGAAGCTTTCTGGAGAAGACAACACTGTAGCAGAAACCTGAAGGTGGAGGACCAGCCATTTCAGATGATCTAAAGGAAGATGGCTCAGCCAAAGAATGAGGATAGCGGACAAAATAGAAACATTATATCACTTTTCCTCCCAGTACAGAAAGCAAATACAAGATTCCAATATTTCCAAAGTCCCAGGACCTGCCCTGAAGGCTCCCGGGGGTCTAACTTTGTATGGAGATTTGTTGCTCTTTGGTTTTGGTTTTATGTTTTGTTTTGAGACAGTCTCATATATTAGAAGCTGCTCTCAAATTCCCCCATGTAGCTGAGGAACTATTAATCCCCCTGCCACCCCAACCGACCCCAGATCTGGGAGTGTAAGTGAGCGCCATCACACACAGTTCTAGGCAGCAACGGGACTCAAACTCAGAGCTTCATGCAAGGCAAGTATTCTACCAACCAAACCATATTACAAGTTTATATCCTGAGTTTTAAACACATCAGTGGGTTTTCTGAGCATCATCTCTTGCACAAGGAACTTCATTCATTGTTCAGAACACGAGGACAATGGTCACAATTAGATTTTCTATAGTGGGGATTTACACCAGTGCAAACAATACCAAAACTCTCACGTTCTTCAGTGTGTGCATTTGATGGCATGAGTGATGTTTCCATCAAGCTGATTTCTGTCCCCAAAGAGAAGCAAATTTGTTCTGCTTCAGTGTACCCATGGGCTTCTCCAGCTTGGGAAGCCACAAAGTAACCACAGGCGTGCCAAAAGCTGGGCTGATGAGAGGGTTCTGGGAGGCCGCAGCAAAGGCCCATGGCAGGGTCACTTGCCACTTGAAGTCGTATCTCTGCAAAGCTCTCCAAATGCATTTTTGAGAACCACACAGGACACTGCTATGTCTTTTGCCCACATGGATTTGATTTTTTTCTGGCTTGGAATTGTTTTATTCTGTTTGAAGATGGGAAAAACAGCATGTGTTTCCTACCGGCTTCAAGTGGAGAGAGCTTCAAATATACATGTCTGCCCTCAAGGTTGTTTCCCCAGCGTTTCCACCGAGAGGTCTAACCCTGCCAGGACAGGTACATAAAACATTCTTAGACTTCACCTCACATGGACTCCCAGAAGGCCCTGCTGCACACTGCTGTTTCCAGGGCACTGAGCACTTCTTTGGGATCTGAGAAGGCCAGAGGTCCTTTGGGTCCGTGTGCAAGGCAGTCTAGCAGCCAAGGACCTGCTCCCTTCTCCAGATCATCTGGGTTTGCAGCCAGAATCCCCTGGCTCACTGGGTGCTCATTCACCCTCTTGGAAAGCATTCTGTGCCTCCATAATCGGCAGACTGTCACCGAAGCTACCTTGTGGGGGAGGGGTGTGAAATTAAATGAGAATTTATACACAAGTTTGTGGCAAAATTGCAAATCTAGCGCCAGTTCTTCGACATCCCCCAGACAGCACTTTGCGGTACATTTAATCTAGTCGTACGCAAGCCATCCTTCCTGTTCAGAGCTGCAAGCTTCTCCTGATCAGATTGAAATGCAAATCCAGAGAGCTTAGGAGAGTTCGCCACTGCCACAGAGTACGGAGTAAGGACCAGGCACTGAGGTCCAAGCTGCAATGTCACCCCAGTCAGTGGACAAGAGGAAGAACTCCAGTAAGAGGGATGCTGGGTAGTGACTGGCTGATCTCTATGCTAATCACTTTTCAAGCCTGCTACTCACTGAACTCTCAACCTCCAGATAAGAACTAGAGTTGCAGAGATGTGAAGCAGCCTTCCCAAGGTCACCCAAACACTGAGAGACTTCACTAGGTCTACTGTGAGCATGTGCAGTTCACACATGGATGAGCTAAACCCAAAAGCTCTCTGAAGGGGATGGTCACCACCCAGCCACAACCAGCAGCTGCTCTGTGAAAACCCGCAGGTGCACTTACCAAAGCTCTGAATGGGACAGAGGAATTACAAACGGAATTCTCTGAGAAATCTGCTTCTTCAGTCCAAACTACTGAGTTGAAGTTGCTTTTAAAAGATCGTGGATGTTAGGGGTGAAAAAAGTCCACAGCCAAATACAACAATACCTCTTTACCAGAGCCAGACATAAAGCCAAACTCTGAAGGACATTTGGGATATGAGAAGGAGACTTTAATATGATCAGACATGTAATGACAGAGTGACATTTTTGTTCTAAGTTGTGATCGTGGAATTGTACTGAGTGGGAGAAATGTTCTTAGGAGACTCATGCTACAAGTGTTTGGGAACTGAATGCTGTGTCTGCAGCTTATTTTCAAATGGTTGTACTGGGTGGGGAGGGAGGTAGAAAAGGAAGGAAGAAGAGGGACAGAGAGAGGGAAGGATGGAGGGAGTCAGAGAGAGAGGGAGGGAAGCAGGGAGGAAGGGAAGCAAGGAGAGAGGGAGGGAAGGAGAGAGGGAAGGAGGGAAGCAGGGAGGGAGGGAAGCAGGGAGGGAAGGAAGCAGGGAGGGAAGGAAGCAGGGAGGGAGGGAGAGAGGGAGGGAAGGAGAGAGGGAAGGAGGGAAGCAGGGAGGGAGGGAAGCAGGGAGGGAGGGAAGCAGGGAGGGAGGGAAGCAGGGAGGGAGGGAAGCAGGGAGGGAGGGAGAGAGGGAGGGAAGGAGAGAGGGAAGGAGGGACAGAGTCAGGAAGAGAGGGAAGGAGGAAGAGAGAGAAAGAGAGAGGGAGGAAGAGAGGAAAGCAGGGAGGAAGGGAGGCAGAAAGAGAGGGAGAGATGGAAAGAGGGAGGAAGAGGGGGAAGATGAAGAAAAGGGGGAGAAAGGGCAAAAGAAATAGAAAGAAAGCATCAAAATAAAAGCAAAATTTGACAAAACTAATTAACTAATTAAGATCAGTGGAGGGATTTTACTCTTCTGTGTCAACTGAGTGTCTAGTGACATTTTCTACTGCCACTAGACAGGTGTGAGGGGTGTAAGCTACTTAGTGGGTGGAGGTCAAGGATGCTTCCACACAGCCTACAATGTGTAAGGCAGTTCCTACCACAGGAGCTACTATCCAACCCTGAGTGTGAACAGCACCAGGATGACAGACCCCGATTCAGGCAGACTGTCCTGCAGCCCACTGTATTCCATGTGGAGGCTTTACATTTTTCTTTTTTTTTCTAGTAAGAACTTATGGTGGCACACACCTATCATCTATTCCCTAGGAATCTGAGGTGTGCAGATCATGAGAGAGAGACTATCCTGGGTCATACCATCAGACTATATCCCACAATGATACACAGAAAACCTAAGGCACACACTTTGCAAGCCAATGGGTGTCTATCCAGGGGCTTTCAGTGGAGGCCTATGCCTGTGGCTGCTGTGGTGACACTGCAGAGCTTCCACACTTCTCCTTTCTCCCTCCTTCCCCCCTCTGAGGGGAAACTGACCCTGTGGGAGGTCAGAGACCAATGTCTGAATAACCTGTGTGATTGTTCTCTACCTTCTATTTGGGAACAGGGTATTTCATTGAGCCTGGAGCTCAGCGATTGACTAGGCTTTAGGGAGCCCCTGGGATCCACTGTTTCCACCTCTAGCACTGGAAATAGACTCACCACAGTGCTTGGCTTTTTAGGTGGGTGCTGGGATTTGAACCCAGGTCTTCATTCTTGCACAGCAAGCACTCTTCCCCATTGAGTCATCCCTCTAGTTCTTACAAAATGGCATGGGTTCTCCCCACTCCTCCTGGGGGCTGTTTTTCTCTTTCTTTTTTCATCCTCCTCAGTCCAGAAAACCAGCCCATATTCCTAGGACTCCAAATGTGCATTTTGTCATGCGGGGGGGGGGGGGGAGGCTCCATCAAAAAACACAAGTTTCCTGGTCACTGGGACAGAGTGTGCAGAGGAACACTGCCTGCCACCTGTGTGTCCTTGACAAGGTGCTTCCCAGACAAAATGAGAACAAACCCCAGGTCTGCATCCCTGAGCTCCTGGTAAACAGGAAGAGGCTGTGGCTGGCACATTAACTGCTACTGGAATGTGCCTCACCTTAGAGCAGCCTCTTTGCTTCTAAGCTTGGTGCACTGGTCTCTGCTGGAGGGTCCCTTAACACTGTCAGTCCCTGCTGGAGGGTCCCTTAGCAGCATCAGACAAAAGCTAATGAGCCATAATCACAGTGGGCTCCAAAGGATTAAGTACATAAGCAGCTTGTGATGCAGTCAGAGGGGCCTGGGGCAGCCTGGGTGCCTCAGAAAGGTTATGCAAGTGGAGAGACCAAGCTGAATGCAAAGAGTCACACTGTCCTCTGCTTTTCTCTGGGATTAACTCTGAGCTCCTCCCTTTGTGAACTACTTTCAAACTCAAGGCCAGTGTTTCTCCTGGATCTCAGGGTCACCAAAGAAGAATGCTAAAGAAGATGTCTGAGGCTTATTCCAAATAGACTGACTATCAATCTCCACAGAAAGAACTTAAAAAATCTGACCCCAAGAAGTTTCCCAGATCCCAAGGCTGGGCCTGAAGACATCTGTACAAGTGAATTGAACCCAGAATTACTATCATTGTCACATTTTTCTTTTAATTACATGACTTTAAGCAAAGCCACTTTGCCTGTACCATGCTTTTTTCCTACGTAAATAGGGAATTAAATAGTAGCTGTGTCATGTGACAACCGAGTTTTCACACACACACACACACACACACCTCACAGTGCCTGGCACCCAGCCCTGTGCTCAGAAAGTGCTCACTCTGGTCCTTTCCCAGTGTTTGGGATAAGCATGAGAATCACCTGAGAGCTTTACCAGTCCTGCCCAAAACATAATCGAGTCTGCTCCCTTGCCAAGGCCAGACATTTCCACTGCATTCTAAAATCCCTGAATGTTTCCAGGGAAAACCCTAGTTAAGTACTTAGCTCTGGGTACTCCTGGATGTGGCTTCCAAAAAGACCTTACCTAGAATCTGCAGAAAAACTGGAGTTAATACTTCCGAAACAAGAGAGGAGGGGCTAGGAAAGAGAAATGGGTTTCCACTGAGCCCCTGGGCATCAACGGACAGCTGGGTTGAGCAGGGCACCCATTCCACGGGAGAGTGACACTGTAGCATCAGCCTCACCCACAGACCTGCCAACAGTAGTGCCTCTCTCCACCTATTCCCAAAAAGGGAAACGATAACTTATCAAAAAGGCATGGTGAAGATTTCAGCGCAAGTTAAAGTCAGTGAGGCAGCCTTCCTGTGTCTGAGTACTGTGTCACAGATCTGCATCCATTTCTCACCCTCACCCTAATGAGGACAGAAGATGTCCCTGGCCAGGGCTCTCCTAAAGTGAACCCACTGGGAAGCTGGAGTTAGAGCACATTGGGGTAGCTAGAGATAGGATGGGACAGCTCCTTACTCTTCCTTCCAGTTTCCTGGATTCCCTGGGAGCTTAATCTTGTGCCTCTAAGAAATCACCATCTACCCCTAACCCAAACTGATCAGAACTTCCCTACCTTCCTTCCAGACCCCTTATCTCTGGGGAAAGGAAAAACTTTCTTATATAAATAGAAAATGATCGCTTGTGAGGTGGTAGTGTTCCTTTGCCTATTTTTGCTAGGTCTCTTTGTTCAGATTTTTAGGCACGTACATGGGTCTCGAGCACACACACACACACACACACACACAAGTGCGTTAGCACAGGCACACATACACCCCCCCACGTGGGGTGGGTGAAGAGAACATGGTGACTTCAATGCCCAGATTCAAAGTCAGTTGGGCTTTGGCCCCAGCCACCCTGCTGTCAGCCGGCCCACAGTCCTTGCTTTCCTCTCACCCAGACCTCAGGCTAACCCCTCATCTCTCCCCTGGGTCCTGGCTTAAGTCTGCATCCTTCACCTCCAAAGTTATTGAGTTCTGGGAATCAATTTAGACACTCGGGGGAGGGGACAAACAAAAAGGCAAATAGCTCCCTTAATTCCCAAATGTTTTTCCCCATCTGCTGCGACTCTGCCAGTGCTGGGACTTGCATAATGAATAAAGGAAAGGCAGCTCAGTTGACAAATCAAGGTGCTTGAAGGGTGGAGGGGCCTTAGAGTCAGCTCCAACCCAGGCAAGGCGCGCAGCGTTGTGATGGCTGCAGCACAGAGAGGGATAGATGGTGAAGGAGACATGGAATAGGGAAAGAAGAGGTTCCGATCAAGAACCCTCTGGGGGAAACGCTAGCTCCACAGAGGCTCGCGTCCTCGCCCTGTCCGTGCACTCTCCCTAACCTCTGCTTCATTTTCGCTAGTGTACAAGTTGCAGAAGGTACTCCCTCTTTCCCTTCCTCCCTCCCCTCCCTCCCTCCTTCCCTCCCGACACACACCCGCAAGCACGAGGGAATCACACACGCCCCCCCCCCACCCCCTTCCTTTCAGGTTCACCTGCCTCTGTTTACCTAGGGAAGAACATCTACAATAAATGAATCCTTTCCCCCAAACCCAAGAGTTTGAAGACCTGGCTGTGTGTCTCAAGTCCCACCACCATATCAGGTGAGAGGTAACAGCAGGCGGGTGAGGGGAAAAGAGACCTTCCCCTTCCACACTCAGCCTTCACCCCCACCTGTGCTGAGCCTAATGCCTCGGCTCAATGCTACAAGCGAAAGTTGCCATCCTGGGTGATATTCCCCATTGGAGACCTTGGAGTAGAGGGAACCACGACTGGGAGATGTTGGAGATGGAAGGGAAAGGAAAGTAGACCCAGAGAGGAGGGCGAAGGGGAGGCAGCCCACCTGGACATGTGTTCCCTTTGGGGCCGGTGCGCTTTCTCTAGCCCCAGCTTGGTGAAGATGCCCACCAGCACCATGACAGCCACCACCCCGCAGATGATGTAGACGATAAGGTTGGTCTTGTCCTTGGTGGGGTCGTGCAAGGAATCATCCTTACGCGCTGGGGGCTTGCCCGTGTTAAGCCAGAGTGGTGTGTCGTAGTTGGTACAGGTGCTCTGGTTCAGTCGCCGCTTCTTAAACGTGCAGCAGAACCGGAAGCCACAAGTCCCGCAGCAGAAAATGAAGTCGCCCGAGCTGCAGTTGAACGGCGGGTCCCACTGGCCCATGACATCGAAGTACCCCCGACAGGAGTCCGGCGTGGGCGCTCGAGTCGGCGGTGCGTCCGAGCCCCCGACGCCCTCGCCGGCCTCTCCGGAGGCGGCCCCGGAGCGGTTGCCCCCTGTGAGCAGAAGCACGCCGCCCAGTTGCGCCAGCTGCCCGTGCCCAGCTCGCTCCTGCGCCCGGCACATGCGGGCACACAGCTCGGTGAGGAAGCAGCCAAGGAGCAGCCGAAGGACTCGGCGCATCGTGTCTCCCAGCCCGGGCTGGAGCGCTCGGCCGCCGCTGGAGCCGCTGCCGCCGCCGCTGGACGCGCGGCCGAAGCTGCCGAGGCTGCTGGCGGGGGCTGCGGGCCGCCGCTGGCCGCACATGCAGGGAGGCGGCGCGGGGCGCTCGGTGGTCGGCGGCCACTGCGCTCGGCTCAGACTGCGTTCGTCTCCAGCGCGACGCGCGCCCAGGAAGGGGGCCGGCCGGGGAGGAGCGCGCCCGGGCCGGGCGGGGACGGAGCAGGAGCGGGGGCCAGCGCGGGGTGCAGGTCCTGCCGGCCACCGGGGGAGGCGGGGGCGGAAAGCAGGGGAGAGTCGCTGTGTCCGTAACTCCCCTCCGCCCGCCGCCCGGGACTCGGCTCCCTACGTCCGCTCGCTCGCAGGATGCTCTTCACCTCTCCAGCACGCCAAGTGCGCTGGAAAGAGAGAAGCGACACTTGTGGAATGAAGGGAGGGCCAGAGGGAAGGGGGAAGGGGAGGAGGACTGATAAAGGAGGAGGGGGAGGGAGAGCGCTAGCTCGAAAGGGGCGGGTGCGCAGAAAGAGGTGACTCGGGCGGGCGGGGGCGAGTGGGGGGCGTGCAGAGAGCGCTCGGGTAGAAGCAGTAAGCTCCGCCGCCGCCAGGCTCCGAAGAACAGCTCTGGTTTCTCGGCAGGTGGAAAGAACCGCGGCCGGGACCTCTGGCACCCTCTCGGGGAGAAAGGTGCACCTCACCCCAAGCAAAGGCTCAGAGGTGGCTCCGCCCGCGGTTTTTACCCCTAGGGGTGCGTACGCAGATGCTGCGGTTGCAATCTGTCGATCAGGGAAGGGGTGACTCTAGGAGAATCGGGACAGATAGATGGCTTGCTCACTCCAAGACACACTAGAAGCAGTGTAGACAAGATCTCCCTCCTCCTCCTCCCAGGCATGCAGGGACTGCCTTGCCCTTTCCCGGGATGTGCCCTCCTGCCTGGCGCGAGCCTGGCATGGTTCATGGTTCGAGTCCCTGGACAGAGAAGAGGCTGGAACTGGGAAGGTGGGTTAAGTGTCCAGCCCCTTGGACTGTGGTAAGCATCCCAGCAGGGGCTTGGGAAGTCGTTTTGAAAAGCTAGGAGGTGTGGGGAGGCGGCCAGCAGGCAAAGCGAAGGCAATGGCTCGTCCTGAAAGGGCTCTCCTGAGAACTCGTCTAGCCCTTAGGACCTGCAGCTTTCTGTCCCTCCTCGCCCCCGCAGCGATCGCAGAGCTCCACAGGAGGGCACACAGCGGCGCCGCCTCTGCGCTGGCGGTCTTGGCGCAGCGCAAGGCCTGGGCCTCATCCTCAGCCACTCTGTCGCTCCTGCAGCCCGCGCAACAGTCTCTAGAGCAGGCTGCCCTCTGTCCCCACGGAGCCCCCTTTCCCGACATCCTCACCACCGAGCTTGCTTCCTTGGCTCCTGACATCTCTTCTCAGCCTTGCCAAATCTGCTCTCTCTCCCTTTCTCCTGACCGATTCCTCCCAGCCCGCCATAAGCCCCCAACCATTGCTCCTACTTCTTCCTGTCCCCTGCTTGAATTTGATTTCAATAGCCCCTAAAACAGGATTCACATCAAAGCTGCTAAGCTAAATTTATATCCCCATACGCCCCGGCATTTTGTTTTTTAATTGTGTTAACCGAGTATGCTCTTTGCAGTAGGCTGGGTGATTCACAGGGAAAGCAGTGATTTCTCTTCCCTCCCCTCTGTCTGGCTTCAGCTACAGGACTCATTGGGGACATTTCAAAAGGACCACAAAGTTGGGCCATATGTAAAATGGTCTGCTGGGATCCTCTTAGTTGAAATTTTATGCGAGGGTTTATTAGGACTGTGTGGTAAGTTTTCTCCAAATCAAAGAGTTTGGCTAAGCGCCCCCTCCCTTTGAATAAAGGAGATGGACAAATGCAGCCCAGGGCCACCTTGATAAACCACACCAGGTCTTAGAGCCAAGACTGAGTGCAGGAGAGAATACTTCAACCCATGTCCCACCGGAACGGGGTGAGAACTTCCTCACAACAGGACTCTGCAATAGGGTAGGAGGCATATCTGTCATACTGGCCACCCACACCCGCCACCACCCTGTCCATCCCACAGTCATAGCGTTGGCGTGGGAGCTGATGGCAGCTGACATTTCTCTGTGACTTACGGCACAGCCCCTAAGCTTGCTTTTATTAAAAATCAATAAGTACTGGGTACCAGACAACCTGGGGGCTTGTAGAGGAATTGGTGAGCTCAGGAGCCCCACTAATTCTCTACTTCTTGGTTAATATGATCTTCCCAATAGCAATGTGAGAAACTGAGCCTCAAGGCAATGGAAAAAAGCTACCTAGGAGAATTTGTAGAGTGAATGCTAGAGTTGACATTTTACCCAAGAACTCTGCTTCCAGAGCCTGTGGCCTGGCCACTTCCTACCCCTCCTTAACTCAAGTCCACAGCTGATTATGTATTTTTATCTTTAATGTCTGCAAGCCCTGCCATGTAAATAATATGACTAAAATGTCTGTGATAATCTGTGTTCCCAGGCACACAGACAAAAACTACTTGTGAACTCTATTAGCTATGTGTTTAGTTAACTGAGATTTTTTTTTTAAACAAGTGCTTGTTATGAAAGCAAGAGGACCTGAGGTCAGCCCCTAAAACCTACATGAGGAAGCAGAGTGTGGTGGCCCATGCTTACAATCCCACAGCTGGGGAAGAGGACACAGGCAGACCCCTGGGACTCAGGAGCGGGGGGCGGGGGGGGGGGATTGCTGAACCTCACCGCACTTGCAGAGGACTCCGGTTTGGTTCTCAGCACCCAAATCAAGTGCTTTCCGGTCTCCTGCAGCTACAGGGATGAAGTACGGAGAACTGTGGCCAGCACAGGAACCCACTTGCACTTGGTACACATAAATCCACACAGACAACACATAAAAAGATGCATATGACACTTGAGGCTGTCGTTTGGCCTCAGCATGCACTGCTACACATGCGTGTGCACACCTGCACCCACAGGAATATGCATATACCTAGAGACAAACACACAGAGAGATTGGGAGACAGACAGATAAACAGACACGGGGAGGGGCAGATCTATACTTGCATTTGGGGAGGGACCCAAGAAGTTGTGAGCTCTATCTAGTAAGTGGTAAATAAAGCCAGAATAAGCTGGCCAGCTACTAATGTAGTCTTCCATCTCCAACCCTGCTTCAATTAGCAAGCTTCTCAGTGCTCACTAACCAGCATCAAGGCATCCTTCACAATGAACCTCATAGGAAAAAAAAAGTAAATTTTGCGCGCGCGCGCGCGCACGCGCACACACACACACACACACACACATACACAATATTTCAAGATTTGGGGGATTGGAGAGATTTTGAAACACGATTTTTAAATACCTTATGCAAAATATGGACAGGAAAGAGCACTTCTGGATCTGCCTTTGGTCTCTGCACAAGGCTCTGTCTGCCAGACTTCTAATTCTGGCTGCTGTCCCCAGTTTTAATTAACAGAGACTGCCCCCTGTTTGTGACAAGAAAACTGCAGGAGCTGTGCTTCAGAAGGAAGCAGGCTTGCGATCCACCCTGCCTGCCTTTTTCCTGGAAGAACTCTAAGCCTCCTCCTACTCCCAGGAGCTTTCTCCTGACTCCAGCCCCTTCCAGTTTGTGGAGACTGTGCCTGCTGGGACTGCCCCAGACCCTGTGCCAAGCCTTTGAAAAATATTTAGGAAAATCGTCTTTGTTCTTTTCACTCTTCGAAGGGGTAAAAAATGCCCACTTTCATATCAAGTTATCAAGTATAGCCACTCCTTCCTGATAGGGGTATGATTGTTCAGAACACATGACCAAAAGCTTATTTCTTTAAAGGCTTCTATGTTGGTCATGGGGTGGGTTCTAAACGTGCTCACTGACAGCTGGCAAGTTCATAGGCAAGGAAAAAATCATATCAGATCCCTTCCCCAAACCACTACAAAATAAATTCACTTGAACATACCCAGGGAACATTGTGGCCTCTATGAAGGCTTTTTTCTACGAAGAGAGGAGAGTGCTGGAGTTTTACAGCTCAGATCCTTCTGATATCTAAGGAAGAACCTTCTCTACTCTAGCCTCAGTCACTCAGGCTGCTGTCGGCACCAGCTAACAATTAAGGAAGGGTACGGGCTGCCTGGGACTACCTTGAAACCAGTGTTTATAAGCCACACAACAAATTAAATTATGTGCACAGTGGCCCTTCCCTGAATGAGTTGTTTGTTAATCTTCCTCATCAGGTGGCTTTTAAGGTTTCACAGAGGTTTCTAAGCAACTGTTAGCCTTGAGGGGAAAAAGAGAGAGATGATACAGAAGCAAATTGTAGCAAGCCTTGCCTGCGTCCAGAAACACATATTTGATGGATTTTATTCTCCATGTCTGCAGAGACAAAGAAGCTTCCCAGAGGTGAAGTAGGTTAATAGCGTGTCTCCCTAAACAGTGGGGCCCTTCGCAGACATTTCACTTGTCAATAGTGGTTTATTTGTTTCTATATGCATCTTTTTAAAAAGCACACCCTCCAAATGAATTCATAGGTAGAAGCATTAAAGTGCAGTTGGCTCTTTAGAATTCACTAATGTAAAGTCAATTTAAGAAAAATAAACAGGCTAGTGTTTACAGCAAGGAAAAGAAAGTGCACGGTCCAGCACCGATAGCTGAAACCAGGGAGGGGCCACATTAATGTCAGGTTGGTTTCCACTTATTGTCATGCGGGAGTGGCACACCTGTGTCCTGAGGGCACCCGGTGCACTGTGGGACATTTGACAATATCTTTTACCCTCACTCACCACCATACATACCACCATGCTTTCACCCCACTGTAACAGCTAAAATTTTCATGAATGTTGCCAAATGTCAACAAGAGGTCAAAATTAACACCAATTAAATGCCATGAGTGTGGCATTGTGCTTATATTTAAATCCCAGCTCTTTCTGGCTGGAAGTCTTTCAAAATGTGCAGTGGCTTGTGTGGAGGCCAGTAAGAAAAGGTTTTGGTGTTAGCTCAGGCTAGCTGTAAGCTCCTGCCGTCAGGTTACATTGCTCAGTCTCCCCAAGCTTTGGGTTTTTCCCAGACAGGACTAATGGTGCCTCTCTAAGGCAGGTGTGGTGCATGGCTGCAGTCCCAGCCCTCAGAAGGCTGAAGCGGGATCATGAGTTCAGTCTGTTCTGTACAGCAAAAACAAACAAACAAAAACAGTGAGATCTCTCTCCAAGAATGTCCAGATCCTAGAGACATGTCTTGTATGTGGCAGGCAGTGTGAGTACAGCCTCTAAGGTATCCAACGATGGCTCTTCAACAGAGGGACTGCAAGATGTCTCAGCTGCGTAGAGCTCAAAGAGGCCAGGAGACCGGCCTTTCCCCTCCAGCACTGCAGAGAGTGGAAGCATATAGTACAGAGCCAGGGCAGGCTTCCTGAGGGGACCTCTGTGCTCAAAGGGAACCCAAATTTAGCTCGAGGCTCTGCAGATGCCTTTTGAAATTTTGAAGGGATGGTAGGAGTGAGGCAGGGAATCACTGTGTAGTTCCGGTTGGCTTTCACTATGATCCTCCTGCCTCAGCCTCCCAAGGGCTGGGATTGCATATGTGCTCTAACATGCCCAGTGTCAGAATGAGTTTTCAGCAAAAGGCCTAGAACTTTCACTTTGCACTGGGCCGAGCCCAGGCAGAAGTGAGAGTAGAGTTTAGATCGGTCTGTAGAAAAAATGCATGTGGGGAGAGGATTAGCAAAAACCAGAATCTGAGTAAAAAATGATGAAACCCATTATTTTGTATGCTGGTTTTTGAAGACTTTTTTTTAAAGGGACATTTAGCTCTGGTAGACAGGAGACAGCTTCCCAGGGCTGGTGACATTGGAGTGGTCATCGGTGACTTTATGGCAACATTCTCAGGAGCACAGCAAGACTGGCTGCCATTAACTCAAGCCCAAAGTGCAGTGCTGATGTGTGTGGGCGTTTCCACTGGTCCCTAAAAGACGGAGGTAAGTCTGACCAAATATGCCAGAGAAAACCTGCTTTGGGCTGCTGGACATTGCATTCACCCTACCATTCACCGCCTGTGCACAGTACCAGAAATCAGTATCGTGTTCAGCAGAGTTGGTATAAGTTTTTAAAATCCCGTGTGTGTGCAGGTATGAACATCCGTGTGTATGAAGAAGCCAGAGGGTGTGTCATGTTTCAAGTACTGCCAATTTTAAGGTTATTTCTCTGTGTGTGTCTGAGAGAGAGAGAGAGAGAGAGAGAGAGAGAGAGAGAGAGAGAGAGAGAGAAGAGAGAGAGAGAGAAAGAGGCAGACAGATAGACAAACAGAAAGAGAAACAGAGACAGACAGACAGACACACACACACAGGGGGGGGGGTATTATGGAGTCCTGACCTTGATGTCAAGACCCTTTCCTCATTAATTGAAGCCTGGTCTCACAGTTAAGGCCAGAGCCCCAAATCTGTCTAGTTTGGCTAACCAGCTGCTCTGAGGATAGTTTTGTTTGTTAGTTTGTTTTTGCATCCCAAGAACCATAAATATGGTCAGACCATCCACTTACCCAGCATTTATATAGTACCAGGGGATCCAAACTCTACTCCTCACATTTGTGGCCAGAACTTTAACCATTGAACCTTCCTAGGCCCTTGTTTTATTTTACAAAACACTCTTTTCTGGGACCTGGGTCTAACAGATTAGGTTAGACTAGCTTAGCCTTAAAAAATATTAACATGGAAATATGAGTAAAACTGATAATTAAAGGTGAAGCACCCCAAATTTTGTTCATCGTAGGCAGATCCTGACCACCAAATACAAGGAGTAGATCAAAACAATTATCTGAATAATTTAAGTCCCTCCAACTGTTTCATGAAGCCAAAATAAGTTTGGGGATTATTAAAATAATGAGATGTGTTCTCAAGAATAAACCAAGATGAACACTGCATAGTGGTGTATCTCCAGGCTCCTGACAAATTACCAGATTAGCTGTCAGCATCTAACAAGTCACCCCAAAGCTTGCCACTGAGAGAAACCCCTCCTAGTGCATGGACAGTTCTGTGGGTTGACCCTTGGATCGGTCTTGCTAAGATACCTTTTCTAGACTTAGATGGACTCACCCCTGCACTTGTTAGGGTGCTGGTTGGTCTGGGATAGTGCTCAGATGAGAGAGCCCTTCTCCATCCCGTGAGCCTCTTGTCCAGAGTAGCTTTGTCCCACAATGATAGGGCAGGTTTTGAGAAAGCACACAAGTTCTGTTGAGACCCAAACTTAGAAGAGGCCCTGTCTCCCTTCCTTCTCATTCTGTTTGCCAAAACAAGCTAGAAAGCCTGTTCAGAGTCTGAGCATGCAGAATGGAATGGCTACAAAGTTACACTGAAGGAGGTGTGCATGTGTGTGAATGATGTGCATGAATGACTGTATCTGTTACTAGGAACAGCCTCTATACAGCAAAATCTCACCATGTCAAACAAAGTAAGCCAGACTCAGAAAGACAATTGTTATGTTTTCTCAACAACATGGAATCTCTATAGTAGACAATTCTGAGCACTAGCACCCTCACATGTATCCTAGAAGTAGATAAGGTGGTCTTGGATTCCAAGGTGTTTTAGCTCCTCCCAGCCACAAATTCATTTAATTTTCTGTAAATATTTATCAAAACTTCAGTTCCCTTTGCCTCCCCTTTCTTTCAATCCTGTCCCCTCCTCCCCTTCCTCTCCACGCCTTTGCTTTCTCATCCCCAACCCTTCCCTTCCCTCAAACCTCTACTGAATGTTTACTTAGCACCCAGAGCTCTTCAGGGGTTGCAGAAGAGCTACTGATAGGATACCAACCAGATGTCATGTGCCATGACAGACACCTCCAAACTCTCAGTGGCTTAATACAACAAATGTACACCATCCTAAAGTCACCTGCTTCAAGCTACACAGAAGAAGACAAGAACATGAAGGGTCAAGTGAGGCACTTTGCCTTCACATCTGGAAGTGGAAGGCATCTTTCTCACTATATTCCATTACCCAAACTCAGCCACCGGACACAAATCTGAGAACAAAGGAGTCTGGGAAATGTAGTCTTTTTATATGCCCTGAAAAAGAGTGCTGAATATATAATCAGTCTTGGGCCTGGAGAGACAACTGTGTTATATGAAGCAGATGCTGCATGTTAGCTTTCTCACAACTTTGAGAGAATACATCATATAAACAAATTCAGGGCTGGGGAGATGACTCAGTGAATAAACCCGTGTGAGATAAAGAATCTGAGCTCAGACTCCTCGAACCCACATAGAAACCGGGCATAAAAATATATACCTATATTTCCAGTATTAGACAGGCAGAGATAGGAAAATCCCTAGGGCTTACTGCTCAGTCAGTCCAACCCAGGCAGTGAGCTTCAGGGGTCTCAAGAACTAAGGTTCAGAGTAATTGACGAGATTGTTTAACGTCAACTCCAAGTGGATGTATGCACACACACAAACAAATTAAATGAGTGGAAATTTATTTTGCCCACTATTTCAGAAGGTTCAGATCATGATCCTTTGCCCCAGGCCTTTGAGTAGAGCTTCTCTGTAACAGGATTCTGTGGCAGAAGAGATCGTTCACTGCATGGCAGACAGAAAGCAGACAATGAGATGGAACTAGATACGATTCTCAAAGTCCTGCCTCCAGTGATGCACTTCCTCCCTGTAAGTTTCACTTTCTGGAGTTTCTAGAACCTGCTCCCAACAGTCCTACCAGTTTCAGACGGAACATGCAACACATACAGAGGACTCACCATATTCAAACCACAGCCCCGTGGTAGGAGAAACAGCGTTCTATTATAACGGGGCAGGGGTACACTTAGTATGACAGGAGTGTGGAAAAACAGAATAGTGATGAATACTGACTCCCTGATACACATCTAGGTCCTAATCCCTGAAACCTTTTATCCAGCAAAGAGACTTTCTGGATGTAATGCTAAAGCTCCCAAAGGAGAAAAACAGGCCGACTTAGCCAATAGGCTTCAAGTGTCACCGTAATGTTCTTAGAGAGGAGTCCGAGGGGGACTTGTCTGCAGAGCAGAATGGGAGATACGACATCAGAGCAGGGCCAGGACTGATGCTCTTTGAAAAGAGGAGAATAAAATTTGGAGATAGCCTGATCTGGTGGCAATCTCTTGTAATCCCAGAACTGTGGAGGTGGAGACAGGCAGATCCCTGCCATTGCTGGCCAGCCAGCCCATTCTAATCCATGAGCTCCAAGCCACATAAAGAGACTATCGAGAGAGAGAGAGAGAGAGAGAGAGAGAGAGAGAGAGAGAGAGAGAGAGAGAGAGAGAGAGTGGATGTGCATGAAGCCTGAGGAAAATGTTCTTCATGTGAACTTACTCACTATAGGGAAAGACAAGTAACTCAGCCAAGCCTATGCCTATTTTATGTACTCTTGGGATGAGGAAAAAAAAATGTGTGTGGTGCTTCTTAAGCTTGTACTGTAAATTTAAATATTTATATCAAGATCATGTGACAAAGTCAATGTCTGTCATCTACTAGCTGTCCAGTGAGTTTGTAAAATGCACACACCAACACAAGAACGAATGAGTTATGCTATGACGACCAAGTAAGAGAATTACATCCTTCTGTTTCAGTGGTGGGCAGGTATTACAGCAATACTTTCTCTGGGTTACAACAAATAAATGTCTTTATACAAAAGCATCAACAAACCCAAGCACATCATGGGGAGCTGGTGAGTGTATAGGTTCATTTAAAGAGAATAGGTAGGTGTTGCAAGAGCGTAGGTGACCTCAGAACACCTGCACCGCAGAGTCTCACCAAGCATGGATGAGTTCTCATAATTGCATAGATGGTGTCCTCCCACACATAGGCTGTATACCCTGACTCTCCAAGACCATGAGGTCATGTGTGATTACAATAGAATTACATGCAAGTGGCCAGGAGGAAGAAAAAGGATGGAGTGGCTGGAATCTTAGATGAAGATTCACTGTTTTGGTTTGGTTCAGTTCCGTTTGGTTTGGGATTCAGGTTCGGGTTAGGTTTGGTTTGGCTTGGCTTGGTTTGGTTTGGTTTGGTTTGGTTTCATTTCGTTTCGTTTCGTTTGGTTTTGAGAGATAGCCATCAGACCAAGGATCTCTCCAAAGTCATCGTCCCTTTTCTGATGAAGATAATGGCTGTGATACTCAGAAGTTCGTGGTCAACAATAGCATGTGACTCAAGCTGGAACACCATGATATCACCCAGAGACCTCTTCTCTTAAGACAGAGAGATCTCTATCTCTGAGGAGAGCTAGCATGAGGACTGAGTAAGAATGCTGCTGTTTGCAGGCGTTATTTCGCTGGAGAACTCATAGACAAATCCGGTGTGGAGATAAGAGAGCTGGGACATTAAGGAGATAGAGAAATTCGTCTTGATTTTGTTTTTGAGACAGGATCTACACAGTAGCATCAGCTATCCTAGAAATCATAACATAGCCAAGGTTGGCCTTTAAACTGCAAAAATCTACATGCCTCAGCCCATGAGTACAGAAATTACAAATATGACCCAAAGACAGAATCCTTGACTCCCTGAGTCTAGCCAGCACTAGACTTGACTGTGTATTTGGGGTTTTATGAACGAATACATCAAGCCACTCTTTATTCCCTTAGAACGACTTTGTCTAAGAAGAGACAGTGCTCATTAGCACATTAGCACACCCACTTCATACAATCACACTACTTGGAAAACATTGGCTCAAGTCCAGTATTTGATAAATCTTAGAATGTGTAGAATTCAAGCAAAGACCTTAAAGAGGATGCATTGCCCACAGATTCTGAGACAGAATGGTGAATCCCAGAACTGCTTTCTGGAAATAGCCCCACATACGTCTAACATAAATCATAGAATTGAGATGCTCTTGTGGGTCCCAACTTTAACATGAAGAAAGTGACCTATGACCCAGTGCCTACTATGAGCCACATGGTAAGACTATGTGTTCACTTCATCATCCTGAAAGACCTTCAGAGATCTTCAAAAGGATAAGATCTTTCCATTCATGACTGTAAAGTGGTCCAGACACAAAAGAGCAATTTCATCAGCCTAACAAGGGCAGACAGATGTGAAAAATCACAGAACCTAGAGTCTCACTGCTTCCCAAATGCTATTTATCTAAAGAGAAATGTAATTATAACTTCATTCTTCTTATAGGTTTAAAATTGTGTGTGTGTGTGTGTGTGTGTGTGTGTGTGTGTGTGTCTGTGTGAGCAAGTGTGAGTATGTATATGTGAGTGGGTGAGTATTAGTGTGTGTGAATGTGAGTATGTGTGTTTGTGTGTGTGTGTGAGTATGTGTGTGAGAGTGTGTGAGAATGTCTGTGTGAGCATGTGTAAGTATGTAAATGTAAGTATATGAGTATTAGTGTGTATGTGAGTGTGAGTATGTGTGTGAGCATGTGTATGTTTGTGAATATGTGTGACTGTGTGTGTCTGTGTGTGTGTGTGTGTGTGTGTGTGTGTGTGTGTGTGTGTGTGTGTTGTGGTGGTGGTGGTGTGAGAGAAGGATCCTGTTGCAGGCAGAAGAGAAGAAAAATATCTTGCAAGCATGTGCCAAGCAAACAAGAAAACGTTGTGGCCACTAGATGAAAAATCTATGTCCTTAAGAGGTCCTATTAAAGATTTTACTGAACATCCACAAGTACAGACCAGGGTGTAGCTGATCCCATGGTCAGCAGGAAAATGACTCTTACTAATCAGGTCAGGATGAAGTGGTATGCATGTTGATTCTTGTTGATTCTGCTACTAAAGGTGAACACGTGACTGTTTATCTGAAAGGCCACCTTCCTCCCTTTTATTCCTCCCCGAAAATGCACAGCAGTAAGTCTACTCCCCTGAGGTGCTTTTGCTTTAAAGCAAGCCAGATGCCCAGGCTGTTCCTGGTCTGTCCTGGCTGGAGAGTTTCTTGCCTGGGTTAGAGCAAAGGGGCAGGGCTGGGAGGCTGGGTCCACTTGGCTTGGCTGGGGTTTATCTTCCCCCCACTATGCTAGCCTGGTAGTGCAGACTGGCTTGTCACCGCTTCCCAGACAACAAAAAAGGTTGGCATTAAGAAAGGGCTCAGAAGAACATGTCTGCTAACCTTCTGGGGAGACAATAGGTTAGTGTAACATCTACTGAGCAGATGTGCTGACAGAAACAGGGCCAAATGGCAGGCTTGGCAAAAAGCAAAAGCTGGCTGTAATACAGATGATTTAGCAATGAGAAAGTACTGTAGCGTGGTTAGTATTGTTAGCTCTCTTCCTTGGTATTTGTCAATGGAGTGTTTTTTTTTTTTTTTTTTTTTTTTTTTTTTTTTTTTTTTTTTTTTAACATGAGCTGGAAAAAAAAAAAAAAAAAAAAAAAAAAAACCTAGTCCATCTTTAGATATTTGGTTATATAGGCTCTGGGGAGGGTGAGAAAAGGGAGGGGGTCTATGAAAAATGCCAGAGTCATGTGTATAGATACTTTTCCCAGATCTGTAATATTTTGACTTAATGATAGGGAAAAAAAATACAAAGCCAGACCCAAAAGAACTTGAAGCCTAATTTGAGCGGTCCATCAAGACCCTGGGAGACGAGGGAGGCTGTAGAGCTTTGGCCCTGACTGCATCTTTCCAGCCAGTTTGCTGACATCAGCATGTTGTGTATAAAAAGCAAAACACTGTCTCCTTTTAATAACATGCTCAACTGCCTACACATTCACAGGAGAACACGGTGTTTGCCAATTAAAAAGTATAATCTCAAAGGTTAGGTACAAGGAGCCAATGTTTTCCTTTTAGAGCAAGCAGGAGTCCAACACAGTGTCTTGGGTGAAAAATGGTTACAATAAATTTAACAATGATCTGGACATAAAAACCACATGGAAGAGGGGGTAATAGAGGAATAATCTCCAGATCTTACTAGAAAGTTACTTTCTTTTGAAAAAAATTCTCTCTCTCTCTCTCTCTCTCTCTCTCTCTCTCTCTCTCTCTCTCTCTCTCTGTCTCTCTCTGTCTCTCTATCTCTCTGTCTCTCTCTCTCTGTCACTGTGTGTGTGTTATGTGTATCTGTCAGTCTGTGCTGTCTGTGTCTGTGTGTTACTGAATGTGAGTGTGTATTGCTGAGTGTGAGTGTGGGTGAGCATGTCACAGTGTAAATATGGAGGTCAGAAGATCACTTCAGGTGTCATCTTCCCGTTCTACCTCTCTTGAGACAGCCATGTCCTGAATTTCACTTCCTTGTATATCAGGCTAGCTGGCTCTCAAGTTTCCAGGTCTCTGATTCCCCCTCATTGTATGAACACTAGAACAGCAGACATGTATTGCTATCTGGCTTTACATGGGCTCTGGTGTAAGGACTTAGGTCCTTACATTTGTGTGGAGAAGCACTTTACCCACTGAGCCATCTCCCAGCCCTTACTGGGCAGATTCTAGGTTGGCACTCCACCTACCCATCACCACCCTGGCCTCTTCAGTCAGCTTTAGAAGCATCCTATGTACTTACTGAAGCCCTCACCCAACATGGCAATTATTCTGAGCTGCCCTAATTTACCTTCTCTGCTGTCAAAATGTCTCACTTCATGTAACGTAAATTCCTCATCTTATGAACAGGTCAGATTTTCAGTCATTTATGTCAGAACCTTAGGAGTTCTTCTCTGTGGTACTCACTGGAGACTCAGCATCTGCAGACAGACAGACGCAAGTTTCCACACACCAAAGAGTTCCTGTTCTAGCACTACCTGGTCTAATGCAGGAGCTGTGGGTTTCACCAGCTCTTGGGAACTTAATAAACAGCAAGTTCGAATTGATACATGCCGTCAGCACAAAATCCACAGTGCCCTGAACGTGGAAGGAAGGCGTTCTGCTTTTCAATATTGATAACATGTTGAAATGATCATTTTTAAAGATACTGGACCAAATAACATTTAGCATTAAAACAAACACCACTGATTTCTACTTCTGAATTCAGCTCCTATGGTGTTTTAGGTTATGTACATGGCACATATTTTCGTTTTCTCGAACAGCCTTACTCTCCAGGTGAGCTAATGATGCTCTCTACCCCAGGAACGTCTGAAAAGCATCAACTCAGTTCCTTTCATGGCCCCAGCACCTCCCATTGATAGAACCATGAAAGAAGCAGCAGGGCCACTCTTTGAGAGGATCCTGAGCATCCCACTGGGATTCAAAGGCTGCTTCCAGGGGTGGTCATATCTCTTTAGAACTGGGCACTGTTATAAAGCCATAGCTCTACATAGAGTGTGGAGTTTGTGTGTGTGTGTGTGTGTAAAACAAATATTACGGAAGGAAATATAGTGGTAATGGAACTGATTGTGAAAACACATTATTCTGAGTGTGGTTTAAAGACATAATAACATCCTGGCTTACTAGAATGTTCTTCACTCAATTTATTTTCTATGACTACACCTTTTCCCTGCTCCATAATATCCTGTTGTGTACCTGTGCAATGCATTTTATCTAGTCTACTGGTGAGGTATGGTTAGGGTGTTTCTACTTTGGGGAATATTTTGAGGCATGGTCCTGTGAACAAATATTTAAGTGCATATGTTTCTTTAGGGCCTGACTCACCAAATGTTCACTCAAGAGCTGCAGAAAGTTAATTTTAACAATGATGTCTTTAAGCTAGCACTCAGGAAGTTGAGGTTAAAAGTTGTGAGTTCAAAGCCAGCCTAGGCAACTTAAAAGGTGGGGGGGGGGGGAGAGGGGGAAAGAAGGAAGAAAGGAAGAGAGGGGAAAGATGGAAAGAGAAAGGAAGGGGAGGGGAACAGGAGGAGGAAAAGGCAGCTATAGGTTTGACCCTTCATCTATGCTTGACATTGACTAAATCACTCTCTGACTATTACACTCATAGACTTTCTAAAATGCATCTCAAATTCCACTGCAGCTCCAGGATTTAGCTGTCAGTGCTTTCTGAGACTGATGCTCTAGGGGCGTTCTTCCTAACTGCTCTCCTTCCTCCCCATCTCTTTGCACACCGAGTGTGAGTTCCCCAGTCTGCTTGCCAGCCACACTGACCTACTGCCCCTGTTTGGTACTGCTTCCAGGTCGCACTGGGCTCCACAGCTTTTCACACCCTTCAGCCATGCTGGCTGGCTGCCGGGGACCACTTCCTCAGATCTTGTTTTCTACATAAAATATCACCCGTATTTGGCTCAGCTTAAACCTCTCTTCTCCTGGAAGTCCTGCTTCTTTCTGGGCCTCTAACCTTGTGCAGGCTGGTACCCCCGTCTGCCCTGCCATGGACTTTAATGGCTGCTTTATGGCTGTCACTGTCCCTCCTCACTGTGCTGGACTCAGTAACTCATCTCTGCCTTTAGGGTTGGGCATGGTGCTGGACACACCGTGTGCTATTCCAGCAAGATTGTAAGGACACCCGAGCTTAGTGTCTGACTCCACGTGCACCAGGGAACATGTGTACCCAACTGTTTTTCTCCCTGTAGACCTGCCTGTTTGGTTAGGACAAGGGAATTTTGTTCCTCTGTTTTATGTCCTCCAATCAAAAGTATAATGCCAGCTTGTACCCAACAAACCTTGGGACAGATCCATGTCCATAATCTAATGAGCACACATATTCATAGAAATCAATGATAGCTTATGTGAACTTTCGACCTTTATGAGCAGCTATAATTGCCTGCAAGTGACCCCCGTGGTCAGCCAGGCCTGTTGGAAGAAGGGGCTGGGGAGGACCATTAGCCCTGCTTCCTATGCCTCCCGCCAGCCATATGTCTCAGCCACACTTACAGCTCAATAGATATGAGAATGTGGAAAAAAGTCAACTGGGGTCTAGAGACACTATTTACTCTGGGGTGTGACTTTTTAGTGGTGTTACTAAACATGGTGACTCTCGAGCCTATCTTGGTCTGGAAGAGCCTCCATGGAAAGGAAAATGCTATGTGCATCATGCATTGTACAAGAGACTGTATTGTAAAAGATGATCTTGAAGTCAAGGGTGGCCTGGGCTACACAGTGAGACTTTGTCCCCCAAATCTGCCAAACTGTACTGGGCCTCCCTGAGCTGCATGGTGTGGAAGCCCTGATTACCCCCACTGCCGTTCTTCTTGGTATTGTCAAATCAAGGAGAAAACAAACAAACAAAAAACAAAACAAAGAAACAAAAACTCCAGGGCTGGAGAGATGGATCCTCAGTAAAGAGCACTTGCTGCTCTTAAAGAGGACCCAAGTTTGATTTCCAGAACCCAAGTCAGAAAGCTTGCAACTGCCTGGGACTCCACCTCCAAGGGCTCAAATGCCCCCTTCAGGCCTCCACAGATACTGCACTCACATGCACATAGCCATATATGGACAAATATTTATATGCATAATTAAAAATAAAAATATTTTTAAAGAAAAGAAAAAAATCCCGTGTGATCCACCTGCCCCCCAGTCTCCATTCCCTAAAACCTAAAAGTTAGAATTGAGCACGTTAAAATCCCCTGTCACTATGGTTACAAATCTCATCCTTCAGTGACCATTGCCTTTTTACCTAAAACAGATTCTCAGCCAAACTGTAGCAGGCCAGTATAGCTTGATGTTTCTATAGACTCATTAAGAATTCAGTTAATTTAAGTATTTCTCACCTGCATGTGTCTGGCCATTTCCATGCTTATGTCTATGAAGGCTTTTCTGCGTTGGCTGTGGCTGTGGCTGTGGCTGTGGCTGTGGCTGTGGCTGTGGCTGTGGCTGTGGCTGTGGCTGTGGCTGTGGCTGCTTCTGAGGTTTCACTGAGCTTCACCTGGGCTTTTCTATTCATTCTCTCTCATTTCCTTTTTCTTCCTTTAGAACTAATTCTCCGTCAAAGTAATACCATCCTTAAGCAGTTGAATTTCCCCTTTGTCTCACTAATGCTGTATTTGTATTGATATAATAAGATAATTTTAATGTATAATTTCATTTTGAAATCATATATAAGCAACAAAAAGTCATAAGAAAATAAAAAAAGAATTCAGCATTTTGCTGTATCGCATTGTCATCTTTTAGGCCATAGAGAAATCAGCACACAACTCTCCATAAGCATTAGATTAGAATTCCAGAAGAGAAAGGGTCCAGAAAATTTCCCTTTCAAAGGCTTGATATGTTTTCTCCTTTAATGTGCTCCTGACTTAGAGATCAAAGCAGTTAAAGATTTTAGTACTGGGGTACATGAAAACAGGTTTGTGATAATTTGTAGAGGAAAAAAAAATGTGGAACAGAGGAGTTATATACAAAGAAAGTTCACCCTCCCTTCCACCACTCCTGTGGCAGACATTAATAGTCGATCCTAGCACCCGTTTCCTCTGAAAGGAGCAGAGCTTCAAAATCCTAATTAAGAAAGTGTTCTAGCCAGAAATGATCCTAAAGGTGAGCTTCGTTGGCCATTTCTTATCAAAGATATGCTAAGAAATGTTTAGGCAATGGTTCTCTTGGTTTCCTAAATTGGATGAAGACATATTCTAGTTGTCACTACAGCTGGCCCCAATGCACTGTCAGTTAGACCCTGAAATGTTTTCCTCCCGTGTTGCTGAGGATTTACCCCGAGGGCCTCCTATTGTCTCCAACCTCCACTGATTTTTTTCTTCCCTGATCACCAGTGGTCTTTAAAATTCAGGTCAGGTAGGTCTTGATCTAGCAGGACTGCTAAATTCCTCAGAGGCAGACAGAAGCCAACAGGGCAGAGGCTAGGCCTGCAATGGAGAAAGTCAGACATATTTCTTCTCTTGCTGCTAGTTTGAAAAGAGAAGACCACAGAAAAAGAGTGTGTCTTCTCAATAAGCTTCAAGAAATAACATCTAAATAAAACCTTGGTAAGAAATTAAGACAATTGCAAAGTAGTTCCTTTGCCCTTTCGAGTCTAATATGTTTAGCCCATTACAGTCACAGAGCATAGAAAGTCAGTGAAAACTGCATTGCCCTGAATTCAGGAGACCTTTGCTGGGCTCAGTCATTTAATATTTCAAATAACCTTTCCTCACCTTTCTCCTGACAAGATTATTAATGTTGAATCTTTGCAATGTTCTGAATTTAAAATCCGTTCACCATTTTCCCCTGAAATGCCGCCTCATTATAGAACAGCCTGCTTTTCCTACTCTGCCCAATGGCCTCCATTCATCCTTTCTTTAGGCTAGAAGGGTGGTTCCGCCAGTGAAGTCCTGGCCTTTTGTGCATGAAAACTGGTGTTCAAGCTCCAAAACCCACATCGTTTAAAGGCGGGGGCAGTGGTGTGGTGATAAATCTCAGAAGCTTCATAGCCAGTCGATGGACCTACTGGATGGACCAGCTCCAAGCTAGTGAGAAACTCTATCTCAGGAATGAGCTGGGAACTGAGCACATGGTTCAGTGGGGTAAAGTACTTGCCCTCCAAACTTAAGGACATGAGTTCCTATCCCCTAAGTTACGTAAAATCCAGAAATGGTGATAGCCATGTCTGTCATCCTCTCGTTCCCATGGTAGAGTGGGAGGTAGAGACCAGAGAATTCCCGGAAGTCACAAGTCAGCTAGCCCGGCCCCTGCAGAAGTGGAGAGACCCTGTCTCAAACAAGGTAGAAGGTGAAGCTGGCCACCTGAGGCAGCTTTACGCTGTGGCATGGGACTCACTCTCCCGCCAAACCTCTCCCAGCTCTTTGGGTTGAAACACCGTGTCTCCTGATGTCCCGAACACAAATTTTACATCATGCTGTGGTTTGAATCTCTCCCCGAGCAATAGCACTGGTTTCTGGGTCTGGCCTGCTCACATGCCTCGGATGGAGCTTTTTTCTAAACATCTAATAAAACATCTAAATAAAAAATTTATCGAGGAATGAAGAAAATAGTTCCTCTGCCCTTTTGAGTCTAATGTGTCCAACCCACGAGCACTCAATGTGACCAGCCCAGCTGGTCAAGTAGGCTATGCTGACTGACCGTGGAGATTCAGAGCTGTCACCATACACCATCCCTGCCTTTAAACAATGTGGGTTCTGGAGCTTCGATGCCAGATTCCTTACCTAAGAAGAGGACGTAACAACAGCACCCAGCTTGAACAGTAACGTTTGAGGTTTAAGTTATAGAACCAATGTACACCATGTATAACCATAGTCCTGGTAAACACCTGTTTAAGTATGCATTGCCACCAGTACCATGTGATCTGAGGTTGGTTGCTCGTTTTAAATGCCTAGCATTTTAAGCTGAAGCCTTTCAAGTCGAAGAGCTTGCCTTGTCTCCTAATGAACTTTAAACGTCTCAAGGGCACTGTTGAGTTAATTTTCCACACCTGTGTCAGTTCGCATCCATGGCCTAATGAGCCATCTTCTAATTTAGATCCTTAAATAACGACAATTATTGGGTTTAGTGGTTCTTGAACTTTAGCATGAATCAGAATCATGGAGAAGACTCCCAGAAGCCCATTTCTCCGCTGTCCTATCCTAACAAGTAGCATTTCTAGATTAGGGCATAGTCTGAGGACCACCAGTTTCACTCCTGACCACAGCATTCTGGGCTGCACTCAGCTACGATCGCTGGATCTTAGCCAGAGTTTGCCCTGCATCTATACCCAGGTAACTGAATGTTTCCAGGGGCTGTAGGGATCCAAACTAGGGCTCCAGAAACCCTGTCAAGGGACCTACTAAAGAGACAAATCAATAGTGAAAGGCAGAAAAGGGAGATTAACTCGATGCAGCCACAGTGGGAACAAGAACAAACAGGTCTGAAGACTCCCCACTCACTATCTTCCAAACTCTGTCATGAGGTTTAGTTTTAAGTACAGGGCCAGCGTGAGCCAGAGCTAATCAGTTCTGCCTTGTGTACAGTCCTTCTTGTCATCCCTATGTGACTTCAGTCTTTCCAACATGGAGACTGACTAATGGTCAGAACTGTGTGAAATCCCTTCCTGGGAGACAAGCTGGCTGCCTAGACTTCAGGTTAGCCTTCTTTTCCCAATACAAGGTTCCTAAGCAAGTTCCAAGTTCTTGGGGTCCATCATTTCAATAGTTAAATGGCCCTATCTTAAAAAAAAAAAAAAAAAAAAAAAAAAAAAAGGACTGTTTTGCCTCCATATATCTGTAAGTGCATACAGTGCCCAAAGAGACCAGAAGAGGGCATCAGATATACTGGAAGAAAACTGCAGACAGTTGGGCACTATCATGTAGGTTCTGGGAACCAAACCTAGGTCCTCTGGAGGAGCAGCCAGTGTTCTTCACCCCATGGCAGGGCAGTTAGAGCCATGCATCTAAGAGCTGGCTGGTTGCTGGCTCAGGAGACATGTGTGACTCTCGTGTCTTGGCTGATTAGCTCAGGTTCATCGTAGGGTTCCTAGAGTGTCAAGGCTACAGGGGCCATAGCTCCAGACTAGCACTGTTGTCTTCCCTACATCACAAGGCCAGCTCACACTCAAGATGGGACAAACCTTATCTGTATCTTAGAAGTCTGGCTGGAGCAAAGAGAGGAGGCTCTGGGACACACAGGCAATCACTGTGAATTGATAGATGAGTTTCCTGGCAGCTGTTGTCTTTCTTTAATTTGTTTTGCTTTTTTATTTGTGGTACAAGATATGCTCTCCTATCTCATGCTAGGGCTACATGTGCTCACATGAAATAAATGAATTCAGATCTTTACATAGGGTGTCACATTTCTGCCTTTGTCCCATTAGGTTTCAAACCCGGGACAAATGGCCAAGGTGCCCATTAGATTGGACCTGGCTCACAGGTTCTCCCAGCATCCCTCAGTCTCTACCTGTTATGGCTTTCCTGGATGGCATACCTCACCTTTACCCTAAACTTCTCCAGCCCAGGGGCTGAGCTGCCCTTCCCCATGTAATCCCACCACTTTAGACACTTGGCCTTTTTGGTCTACATTTTACCCTCTTGACTAGTGTCTTGGTACAGGTTGTCCCTCTGGGTAGGGGTCTCCTTTCCTCTCTCCCCTCCCTCCTCTCCTCACACAGCCCAACTCAGTTTGGTCGTGTTCACTCTAGACTCTTCCAGATCCCCACCCTGGCTGTGCCCATTCTTGTATCTATAACAAACTTTCCCTTTACCTGGAAGTAGTCACATCCTCCCTTTTGTCTTTTCTCTTTCATCCGCATTCCAACGTTGGCATGACCCACACAAGGAATTCCTGAGGAGCCAGTCCCTACTCGAGGCCATGCATTCTCTGCCTCCTATCCCGCTTTCAAGGGTGACATAAGGGTTCTCACCTCACAGAATTGTGGGTAAGAGTTTGAGGAGCAGCCTGACATGAAAGTCTTCAGACTTCCTGAGCTGTGTAACTTCTCTAAACCTCAGTTCTCTCGCCTGAAAAATTACGGATCACAAGCATCTCACAAAGGACCTGGGAGGATCAGACAGGAACATATGTGTGCTTGCCTCACGAGCTCTCATGGTGGCCTAAGACAGTAGCCAGTAACTAAACACTGTGCCCAGAGTAGCACTGGGCACATAGCAGTCACACTCCCTGCTCAGTCAATATCAAAAAGGTTGTTGGAGCCCCAGTTCAAGAGTTCCAGGTGTGTGATGATGCCCAAAGAGTCAGCTTTGAAAACCCAACTATGCTTGAAACCACCAACAGCCCAGCCAAGTAACCCTGTGGGGCCCACAGGTGTCTGCAGCTGGGCACTGCTGCCCGTTTCTCTTCTACCTCTAGCCCACAGCTCCACTGCCTCTGCTTAGGAAGTGAAAATAGGTCACCTCGGTTTTTCATATTTTAGAGACAGGAATACAGAAGAAAAGGATGTGGTGGGCAAATCCAGAGGCCTGGATGATAACTAGTGGGCTAGAAAATTCACAAACCTTTTACACTTTCTCTAGATAGGAAAAAAGACAGGGGGATAGAAAGAAATGGGGGAGGAGAGAGAAGGAGGGAGGGAAAAAAGAGGAGGCAAGAAAAATAAAAGAAAAGCAGTTTTGCAGGCAGAGGTTGCTCTGTCCCCTCACAGGCAGCTCTGAGAGGAGAAACTACAGGGCTAAGTGAGCAGTCTTGTCTGCTGTCCATTTAATTGTCAGGGAAGCCACAGAGACCCCAGAAGGTCAGGTCCTCTGCTAAAGCTTTCAGAGTGGTCCCTGGGGCTTCCCTCTCTCCAGGTGACTCCCATTTAGAACAGTGTTAATGGGTCCCCTGCCACAAAGCCCTTGTCAAGCCTTGCAGTTTAAAAGTGCCTCTTTCAAATAATCATTAACAGAATCCAAAGGACTCTGGGCAGATAGGAAGCTGAGGATACAGTTCCAGGCAAGCCCTGAAGCAAGGCAGCCTCCCAGCCTGCCACTTGGACTGCCCACCCACTTCTCAAAATAGACAAGGCTGGCCTTGCAGAGTCAAGGGCTGGCAGAGAGCTCTCTGGGAGTCAGATTCTGGTTCAAGTCCACTATAGGAAAAGCATATACAGAAATCTGAGGAATTTTCTCAAGTGTGTGTGGGGGGGGGCAGGAACTGTTTTCCTACTAGGTATCTAGAAATGGTTCATGAGCTATGGCTGGATAGGATTATCCTGAAGATGCTAGGGATGCTTTTCATGGCTAATTCAGTAGGGAAGAATATCTTGGGGAAGATGGGAGCCAATTAAACCAATAAGTGATCAGGGACAGAAGGGGTATAATGAAGTGTTAATGATCACCCTGAGTGGCTACAGAGAAAAAGCAATACCTGATACAGGTTAGGCAACCATTAGAAGACTCTTGAGTAAGCCCTGAGCATGCTGAGGAAGCAATCTTCTATATGGAGGAAGGAATCAAGCTAGATGAGAGCAAGCAGGGACTTGGGCTTGGAACAAGCTCATCATATCAGGACAGAGGAAGGTTGGTGTGGTGAGAGGCCTGTGAACTCATAGGAAATAAACCAAATAAGTAGGTTGTGGTAATGACCAGCCTGCTGCCGAAACCCCCACCTCCTGGTGAGACAACCTTTCATAGACAACAAACATAGATGACCAGTAAGACCGTGGGACCAGTAGACTATTGGGACAATGACAACATATGACATGAGCCCAAGTCATAGAGAGTCGCTGTAGCATCTTTTCTGCTCCCGTGAATCACACACTCCGGAAATGTAGCCACCATGTGTGGAGGGCACCTCATAGATGCATAGAGACATTGATATGGGAGGTAGCTGAGATTTCCAATAGCAATCATCACGGTCCTCCACGCTACTCCTTCAAAGGACACAGCCAAATGGGCTCCAGATTGAATCATCACAGGGATGTGAACAGCTGTGTCATTCGCACGTTCCTGGTCAAAGAGAATGGATGCAGTGGTGAGGAGGAGGCTCAGTCAAAAATATGCTTACTGCACAAGCAGGGAGACCTGAATTTAGCTCCCCATCACCTGCTTAAAATGCTGAGTGTAGTGACAGATGTCTGTATTCCCAATACCGGGCAAACTTAGTACCTAGCTGATCTGTGAGCGTCATGCTCAGTACAAGGCTTTGCATGATTAAGGAAGAGGCTCAGTGTCCATATTTGCCCTCTACATGCATGTACTCCCACATGTACATATCCACAGAGCACACACAAATACCACCAGGGAACCAGTGCATAAGGATGGTTTTGATCCCTGCCAACAGAGGACTGTTTGTTATTTAGCAGCAAGTAACTGATACACTTTATTTTTGGTATCCAGCAAAGAAAAAAGAAAATGACAGAGTCAGATTCATGTCCCAGTGGGGCAGACCAGCTCTGTGAGACAAATGAGGTACAAGAAGAGAGACAAAGGGGTATGAGGAGTTCTTACGTCCAGACTTCCTTCTATCAATTCACTCCATATAGCCAGCACATAGCAGCTAGGCTATATTAACATATGAAGATGAGTAACCCTCCTATAGGTTCTCCCCAGAACATGTCTCATCAGAGATCATGTAAGAGAAGCACGCTGCATTGCCTTAGATCCCAGAGAGACCATGAGGGACAGAACTGGTACCACTATCACCCTAGACATACAGCTGAATGGATTGTAGGATGCGGGATGGTCTCAGAGGGTGTTGGCTTTGTCCTCTTAAGCTCCACATACTTGCTGGTGCTTGCTGGTTAATATTGATAATAATGGCCATTTGCAACTCATCCATCAGACCTCGGTAGTGAAGTCTTCCTGATGTGTTTCCTCCTTCACCACGCCCTTGGATGAGTAAAGAGTTTCCCCAGTTTTGAAAGATGAGAAACAGAGGCTTAGCAGAAATAAGTTAGAATGGAGACACCCGGGGCCCATAGAATCACTATTTGTAGGGGCTTGAAAATAAAATATGCCAGGAATAGTAAACTCCTAATTCTCATTGGGACAAACAATATAACTTCTCAACATCTCATGTCATTTGAGCTTAAGCTGGAAAAAAAACCCTTCTATTTTAGGCAAAAAGTAAAAACTTTCATATAAAGAATCTAGTTGAAATGAGGCAGTTGTGAGGGCTGGAAGAACAGGATCTTGGCTTTTTTCTGGTGATGGTTTGCAGGGCAGCTCTGAATAGTCACAGAAAGAGGAAGATGGACAATCAGAAAGCCACAGGATAGACACAGAAACCATTCTCCTCATCAGTTGAAATTTCTTGGCACAGTAGAGGTTTTACTTCCTATATAACTGTACATCAAACTTACTTTCCATATGATTAGACCAGAGACAGAATAGCAGCTGCAAGGAAGTCTGGAAAATTTGGATGCTTTTGACTTCTCAATTCTGCAGGTTAAAGAGGTGTTGAATTGATGCTTGAAGGAAACATCTACTGAACCTACCACCCTCTCTCTCTCCTTATCTGAAAGCTAAGGTCATCATTTGTGTTCTAGATACTCTTGGGCTGCATTGAAGGACAAACACCCAAGCCTGTGAACATATTCAAATATCTGTGCCATCTCAGTATTGAGCACAGAAACCCTAGCAATGTCCATCTTAGTAATGGTTGAGTTATGTCTTCAAAGGCTGAGCAACTACAGGAGAGAGGTTCTGGTCTTGATGCTATAAGATAATAAATTGCTCAAAGCCAGTTCTTCTGTACCCCCATAGCCTTCCTGGGGCTCTACCATGTTTTATACTCTTTAATTGAAAACAGGAAATCCTTTCCAGGATGGATAGACTGAAGACTTTACCTCTAAGCACAAAGAACTCTAGAGCTAATGCCGAGACTGATAACTGGTAAAAGTGACTACTGAGTTCTTAGCCGTAAACGGAATGTCTATATTACCCCCTACCAAGATTCAGGGACATTGCAGAAGAAGGAGCAGAAGGAATGTAAGAGCAGGAGGGGGGAAAGTCCTGTGGGATGTTGTCTTATGGATATGACATGGCCTTTGCCCTCATGAATTCACAGCAGCTAGGGTAACCTAGGGTAACGGCATGAGATCAAGCCAACAAGGCTAGCCACATTCCACAGGAATACTAATTAAACTCAGTGGTTTGGGGGTTGTTTGGTTGGTTGATTAGTTGGATATTTCATTTTGTTTTGTTCTGTTTTTTAGGAGAGGACAAATAAAAAATTTAAAGGAGAGGTGTTGTGCCCGGGAGAAATGGAATGGTGGATAGGATCAAAGTATTCTTTTTACATGTATAAAACTGTGAAAGGATAATATGTAAAAGAGATCCTATTTGTTCAAGGATAGTGGCCCATAGTGCCACAGACTCATCTCTCCTCACCTTCAGGGACTAAAGTCCCAGCCAGTGCAAAAATGGAAAAAAGACCAAGTCCTTCCCTGTGCCTCTGCTCTGAGAGGTGGGATTTCTAGCAGCCAGCCAACCTCTGGCCTAGTTCTGATCTAAAGATGCTAATGTTTTGTTGTTTTGAATCCCACATGAGAGGAAGTTGCAGTTTCCCTGGTTTCTAACCTAAAATCAAATGAGTCTTGCTAGGGAAATGTAGAACTAGAAAGATTAAGAGCTATATTTCTTTATTCTTTTTCTTTTTAAAGTCTCTTAGTTTGAACTTTCATTAACTTTGCATTAATATTGTGATCAAATTAAATATAGATCAACCAAAGGGGGAAAATTATTCTTTATTTTCCTTAAAATATATTTTACCTTTAGAAAATTGGTAAGTAGTAAAATGAAATTCAGTATTAAAGCAAGCCTTGATAATTTGCAATATTACCTTTAGAGGTGTGTTGAAAGGAAAGAAATTCTGCAGAGATTTAGAGAAAAAAAATGTGGTGAGAAAATAAATGCACTTAATCAATCAATCAATCAATCAATCAACAAATAAATAAATAACAACAGGGTCCTAAAAGAAATGCTAGGGAATATTTTCTGTAGAAAACCAGGTAGCAAAGATTATTAGTTTTTTAGTCCTTAGGGTCTCTGTTGCTGGAGAGATGGCTCTGTGCTTGAGAGAGCTGAGTTCCCAGCACCCATGTGGTGATCCACAGCCATCAGTAACTACTTCCAGAATCTCTGACATCCTCTCCGTCCCCTAGCTGTGCACAAACATAGTGCAACCAAAACATCAGCAAACATAAACTTAACAATAAATAAAATATCTTTAAAAGAAACTGTCACCACCAGCATTAGAATAAAAAACAACTCATTTCCTGCCTCTGTGTGTTTGAGCTCACCTCCGCCTTGGTCAAGAATAAAGTTTTGCTTTGGCCAGACACTAAAATAAACAAATAAGCAAAGCACATTCTGCATAGATTGATTCTGACTGCTATATTTAAAATCTCTCCTTTAACTCTTTAACTATCAGGGGAAACCTGATCCAGATCAACTGGAACAGAAGAGCCAGCCACACCCACTGCCCAGCCACACCCACTGCCCAGCCACACCCACTGCCCAGCCACACCCACTGCCCAGCCACACCCACTGCCCAGCACTCTTGTTTCAATATTTATAGTAAAAAAATTGAAGAAAAAATGATATTCTACAAATAGCAAATATCTTTTGGAGAATTAATCTGAAAACTAAAAAGAATAATAGGGTTTAATATTTTTTATTTTAAACACTTTTTTACTCCAGATTTTTGATCGAATGCCAATTAAATTGTGTCACCAGATATCCAGATACCTGGTTAACCTTTTATTTATTTTTTTTCCAGAATGAATCTGTGAAGGTGTTTTGTGGGTGTTCAATTCCATAAACCCAGGCAAAAGTGTTATCTTGGATTCTAAAGATTATCCTTTATCCTTTCTGCTTTAATCTCCTTTTTACGTGAGCTGATCTCTTGCTCTGATTAACACTGTGTAAAGGGCTGGAGAGATGGCTAAAGTCAAGGCCGTGCCTGCCACACATGGATCTCTAGGACCTACCCTGGAAGTGCCTATGGGAGTTCTCACCTGTGACCCTGAACTGGAGTGGGAGTGGGTTGGACAAATCTATGAAGCCCATTGGCAAGACAGCCTAGAAATGACAGCCAACATTGATCTCTGGCTTCCATGTAAGCATGAGTGTGAACATCTGCATGCACACATGCATACAGCTGAGAGAGCAAACCCAGAGCCAGTTCACTCCTTTCAAATCCAGCTCCATTGCTGCCCAAGTCTGTACTTGAACAAGTCACTAAACTCTGTGCATCTGAGCTCTCACGTCTCTAAGAAGATGTCTAACTTCTGTGAGATCTGTGGGCCACAAAAATACAGCTCTGGAATATTAAGTGCTCACAATTGTTTGTTACTCCTTTTCTGGTGGGTCCTGGAGGTTGTCACAAAGCTTGAGTCTTTGTGCTCTTTTCCCTCTCCTCTGCTCCAACTATAGGCTTTACTCCTGTATCTCTCGGGCAGGAATCAGTCGACAGGTACTGAAAGCAATGCATGGCACATGGTAAGGACTGTGGGGATTTATGTAATAGTCGTCATGGTGGCGATGCTGCTGCTGCTACTGTGGAGGACAGGGGTTGGGGGAGGGTCGAGGGAGCAGCGATGATGATGTTATGACAAAGATAAGGAGGGAGGAGGATGGTGATGAGAAAGAGGAGGAGGGAGAGCAGGACTGTGGTGGTGGTGGTGATGAGGAAGAGGAGGAGGGAGAGCAGGACTGTGGTGGTGGTGGTGATGAGGAAGAGGAGGAGGGAGAGCAGGACTGTGGTGGTGGTGATGAGGAAGAGGAGGAGGGAGAGCAGGACTGTGGTGGTGATGGTGATGAGGAAGAGGAGGAGGGAGAGCAGGACTGTGGTGGTGATGGTGATGAGGAAGAGGAGGAGGGAGAGCAGGACTGTGGTGGTGGTGATGAGGAAGAGGAGGAGGGAGAGCAGGACTGTGGTGGTGATGGTGATGAGGAAGAGGAGAAAAAGGAGAAAGAGCAGGACTCCAGCTGTGGGATAATGGAGAATAGATGGGCTGAATGGACATGAGCTCAAAGGTGTGCGGGGAAACCAGGCTTGGCAGTGCTCATCTGCAATCCCAGCACTCAGGAAGTAAAGCCAGGAGGATCAGGAAGTCAAGGTTAGGCAAGGTTATGTAGGATGTTCAGGGATACTCTGGGATACATGAGCCTCTGTCTCAAAACAAAACACAAAAGCACCCCCTGCCCCAAATAACCCCCAAATCCTACTAAGGATATTGAAGGAAAATGAGACAGTATAGGGTGGAAAGAAAAAGCAACATACAAATAAGCAAAGTTGAGATTTATTATATGCACATATATATTCTTAACATGTGCTGATCAAACCTCTAAAGAAATCAAGTGTATCAATATCACACACTTTGCAAACTCACAAAATGCACACTCATGATCTACATACTCAGTGTGTAGCTCCCCACCTCTCCAGCTCTGTGCTGCAACAGATAAAGCCAGATCTTTCTCGTTCCTTCTCTCCCTGAGTCTTTTCTGTCCCCATACCCTGGTTTATCCACTTCTGTATTTTCCGATTAAGCTTAGCCTACCCTCCTTCACAAGGCTAGTTCAGGCCTGAGTCAGACTTATCTCTTGGATCCGTGTGAGTTTGTGTAACACCAAACAACAGACACATATATAGCAATGCAGAATTCAAAAGGGCCTGAGGCTAAGTAAAACCTCAGCAGCCAAGATGCTTCGGGGTCATCATACAGCTTCTCAGAGACCCACATCTCCCTCTCTTTCTCGTCTGTTGTTCTCAAGGTGGCTTTCATCCTAATATTTCTTCCTGGAAACAATATGGCAGCCACAGTTTGCCACTATCAAGCACAAAGTATGGTAGTCCATCTTTGAACCCAGCTACAGTTTGAGTGGAAAATGTCCTCCATTGGGTTCCTATGTTGAATGCTTAGTCCAGCTAGTTAATCTCACAATTTGGGGAAGTTCTGAGAATTTTAGGAGGTGGGGCTAGATGACAGAAGGAAGTCACCAGGGGTTTCTTCACAGATTATATGTTTCCCGGTTGCCTGCTTTTTTTCTCTGTCCGCTGTCTTCTGTAAAGTGAATAACCTCCTCTTCCATGATATTCTTCTCCACTACAGACCCAGAAACAGGAAGTCTGAGAGCACAGACTAAACTTCCTGAAGCCATGGGCCAAAATGATGCCTACCTTCACCTGTTTCTACCATGTATGTTGTTACAGCAATGAAAACAGTAACTAAGGCAAGTTTGCAATAAGGAAAACACTTTGTGAGATTCTCCTAGATGCTTCTCTATTGGACGTTTTTGTCCAGAATCAAAGTTCAAACACAAAGCAGTTATTGACAGTGGGAATGGGAGTATATTGTGTGTTGTACTAGACAAAAATTCACCCATCATTACTGGAGAAAGTCAGCATCCTCAGAGCACATGAGCACCCAATACCTAAGATTGAGGCCACCATTATCATATGGTGTTTATCCAGGATGGTACCACCACGTTTGTGTCGTAACTGACTGATGGGCTGTCTCCCTCTATGTATTGTAGGTTTCTTAAGAAAAGGTGCCACAACTTGTTCATCAGCATAGAAGTTATTTGGTAAGTTTTCTTTTTCTTTTCTTTCTTTCTTTCTTTCTTTCTTTCTTTCTTTTTTTTTTTTTTTTGAATGGCTAAGTATGTGGATAAATGGATGGATGGATGGATGGATGGATGGATGGATGGATGGATGGATAGATGGATGGATAGAGGATGGATAGATGAATGGATAGATGGGTGGATGAATAATAGATGGTTTGATGGATGGATGGGTGGGTGGGTGAGTGGCTAGGTGGGCTGATTGATGGCTGAATGGGTGGAAATTTCTCATGGGGAAATTACTCTGGGTGAACTTTGATTTTCAGTCAGGCAACATTCTTTCAGACCCCCTGTCTACTTGTATCATAACTGCTCTCCAAGTTCACACAGCCTATTCTCTGAACCAGTTTTGGTTAGTCAGTCCTATTATCCCTAAACCTCCTTCACTCACACCAATCCACAGATGGAGCTGAGTTCCCACCACAGTATTCTTACTCAGCCTGAGGAGCCCTGTCTATGCCTTCCCAACCTTTATACTTGGTATAAGATGCCATCATTCAAATTTCTGTACACTTAGGACAGGCTTTCAAAATTCATCATAGTAAATATGTTTTACCCTCAAAGTTACGAAAGATCAGATCCCCTTCAACAAACTAAAAGTATTTAATACAAGCAGGAACCTTGCTTTCCTCTTCCTTACTACCACTCAAAAACTAGCTATCCCAGAGTTTTTTAATTAGATTTTAAATTAAAAAATGAAAAGAAAACACACAGTTATTTTTTTATTAACCTAATATCTATTATGCACTAATTTCACAGAGTTTATGGGAGTATTCTTTAAATATATTTATTCTTTCTGTCTGTATTTACTGGACAAACACACCACGTTCTGCATTTAGTTTTACCATAACAGGATTGAGGAGACTCTGGAGGAAGTCGCTGAAGCCTGTTTCCTTAGGATATTCAGTCTTTTGAAGATGTGCAGACCAGCATGCAGAGTTAATTCCTTTGCAGATATGTTTTTTGTGGGTATTGTGAACTGGGTATACCAAGCATGATGCCTCTGTGTATCACCATTGTTTTCAAGAGTTTTAAATGCAGGCTTGCATGATTTTCATAAAGTTAAATAATTCATTAGATTTGTGCCTGGATTCAAAGACCATGGCTGTAATAAAATAAAACAAGAATTAGAGATTGAGGAGGTGGCTCAGAGATCAAGAGCACTTGATGCTCATGCAAAGAACCCAGGTTCAGTTCCCAGAACCCATGTGGCAGCTCACAACCATCTCTAAGTTCCGTTCCAGGGGGATACGATGCTCTCTTCCAGCTTCCATGGGTACCAGATGTATACATGGTACACAGACATGCATGTATTCAAGCAAAACATGCATCACATAAAATAAAAATTGTGTTTAAAAATCTTTAAAAGACAAAAAAATATTGGTTATTTTGGCTCATGCTTTCAGAAGGCCAGGAGCTTGAACAGGACATCATGGTAATGGGGGAGTGTCACAGAATGGCAGTAAGCTGACTGAGGATAAGGAAAAAGCAGAGACAAATTACTCCTAAGGACTGGACTCCACCTATCTTTTTTCTACAGCTCTGTTCCACCTTGTAAAGGATCCAGAATCTCCTAATAGTGCCACCAGCTGGAGACCTGGGCTGTCACATATGACCCTGTAGGGGATCTTTTGCATTCAAACCCAACAACCATGCTCATTCGAACTAGTGTCAAAAACCTAGATCTCTTCCTCCCTTTCATGGGGATAAGACATGTCAAATTTTAGCTAGAGCAAAAAGCCATCCAGAATAAAGATTGCACATTTCAGCCTCTGCTGGGCAAGTTTGATGTGATGGTTTGAATGAAAATTGCCTTCTTAGGCTCGTATATTTAAATGCTTAGTTTACAGCGAGTAGCATTTCTTGAGAAGGATTATTAGAGGAAGTGTGTCACTGAGGGTGACCTTGGAGATTTCATAAAGCTCATACCAAGTACATCATTTCTTCCCCGAACCTCAGTCTGTGGATCAGGATGCAGCTCTCAGCTACTGCCCCAGTGTCTCCATGGTAATAGAGCAGTGACAGCCAGAGGCATATGTCAGCAGGCTCACAGTCATAGGAACCCATTGGTCTTACCATGTTCCCCACCAGCCTGAAGTAGCTGGCCTGATAGGAAAGAACAATGGTCTTTTGAAGACATAGTTATAGCACCAATTAAACAGCATCATGGAGGGCTGAGGTGGGGTTGTACGAAAGCTAGAATATGCTTTGAAAAAGTGTCCAATATAAGGTACAGTTTCTCCCAAAGCCAGGACCCATGGGTCCAGAAATCAAGGAATGGGAAATGAAATGGCTTCACATACCATCATACCTAATGACCCTCTAGGAAAAGTGTGGTTGCTGTTCCCATGATCTTAATCAAGTTCTACTTGCCTAGAAGCATTGGTTTCAGAGCAGGGAGCATTCCTGCCAGGAGACACAGCAAACATTTCACTGAACTGGAAGCTCAGAATTCTTCCCACTGGCCACTTTGGGTTTTTGATGCAATTAAGCCAACAGGCTAACAAAAGAATAACGGTATTAGGAGGGATGATTGACCTAGATTACCATGGGGAAATTGGATTGCTTCTCCACAATGGAGATAAGAAAGATTATGTCTGGAGTGCAAGAGATCCTTTAGGTGTCTCTTTGTCCTACCATGTTCTGTGATTAAAGTCAATGAGAAACTACAACAGCGTAATCCAGGCAGGGTAACAAAGGGCACAGAATTTTCAGGAATGAAAGAATGGGTTACAACTTCAGGCAAAGACTAAAGACTTACTGAGGTGCTTGTTAAAAGTGGAGGAAATGCAAAATGTGTAGTAGTGAGGTGGTTCTAAATAGCAGCTCAGTCCCTACCGACAGTTACAGAAGAGATTATAATCAACAGGTGTGTATTTGTCATAGTTTGTCAAGAATATGTTCATACAGATATTTGTGCTTTCTTTCCTCATTTTTATAGTCATGTGTTATAATATCAATTAAGAGAATATCAACGGTTTAATATTTAAGTTTTGAGATAGTAAATGAATGTGCCTCAAGGGACAGTTCCATTTATTCTAAAATTTATAGTGTATTTGCAGTTGTAGATAGATAGATAGATAGATAGATAGATAGATAGATAAATAGATAGATAGATAGATAGATGGATAGATGGATGGAGAGATAGATAAATAATAGATGATAGATAGATGATAGATGATTGATGAATAGATGATAGAGATAGATGATAAATATAATAGATAGATGATACATTAATGGATGATAGATAGATAAATAGATAGATAGATAGATAGATAGATAGATAGATAGATAGACATACATACAGACAGACAGATTCAGTCTATCATTTCTGTTCATCTACAGAACCCTAACTAATATATATGACCATGGGATTAAATCCTAAAGTGGAGTAACTTCTGTTTCTGAAACACATTCATATAAGGTAGAATTTTCATGTTCTGTTTCTTCCTTTTCCCTTTGACCTTCCTGCTGGCTGGAGCAATGGCGCCATTTTGAACAATGAGCTGGAAGTTTATAAGGAATGAGAAATGAGCCCTTCCAGTCTCCATCTGCACCCAGAGCTAGAACCATCCCACTGCCATCTGGACTTACAGCCTGCCTGCAGAGAGCTGAGCACTCAGGAGTGCTCTTGCTCCAGAGCCCATGGGTGAGACCCCACTTTTTCTCCAATGACTATCCAGGGAGAGACTGCCGTGCTCTCTGAGGGCACAGGACTTGCAGTGCTGCCTGGGACCAGACACTTCCAGTCTCTATCTGCCTCCAGAGATAGATCTTGCCAACAAAGAGCTGAGCACCCAGGAGTGTTCTTACTCCTAAGCCCACAGGCCCACAGGAGAGATAACATTCAGTTAGAGATAACAAGATCAACTAGCATCACAGATAGCAAGATCTCAGTGAGAGGCAAGCACAAGAACCTAAGGAACAGAAACCAAGACAACCTGGCAACATCAGAACCCAGTTACCCCACCACAGCAAGTAGTGGATATCCCAAAACACATGAAAAACAATATTTAGACTTAAAATCATACCTCATAAAGATGATAGAAGACTTCAAGAAGCACATGAATAACTAACTACCTTAAATACAGGAGAACACAGGTAAACAAGTAGAAGCCCTTAAAGATGAAACGCGGCAGACCAGCCCCGCCCACAGAGAGGTGCTTTGCTGTACTTTCGCTCAAGAGCACGGTGCCTACAAACTTTGACCGCTGGCGCTGGGCATGGGCGCATGCACCATCCTTTGAATGGTGAACGTTCTGATTCTAGCTGCCGCAGCCGGAGTGCTAGCAATCTTGCTAATAGTGCGACTATGTGTTGTGTTTCGACCCCATCACGTCACTCCCCGAGAGTCGCTTGGACTCTTGATAGTAGCTGGATCCGGTGGACACACCACTGAGATCTTGAGGCTGGTTGGAAGCTTGTCCAGTGCCTACTCGTCAAGGCATTATGTCATTGCTGAGTCTGACGAAATGAGTGCCAAGAAAATTCTTTCTCTTGAACAAGCCCAGAAAGACTCTACTACTGAGTGCCCCGAATACTACCTTCACCGGATTCCAAGAAGCCGTGAGGTTTGGCAGTCCTGGCTCTCCTCTGTGTTCACTACCTTGTACTCCATGTGGTTTTCCTTCCCACTGGTTTACAGAATAAAGCCAGACTTGGTATGTAAGCCTGTCCCTTAAGACCGGGAAAGTGACTCTTCTATAGCTGTACACTGATAATAAGATCCATCGTTTTATTCACCAGCATCCTCTCATCGGTGAGCCAGGGCTTTTTAGAGGAATGCTAAAATTTACAGTTCACGGTAGAGGCTGAGCAACTGGTGGGTGGGAGACCTGGGCTGCCGGGGAGCAGAGAGATCTCTGCAGAGTGCACACGGAAAGTGCACACCCTACCTTGCCCTGCCCGATCCAGCGATTGGGAATGGAAAATTAGAACTTCTGTTTCCACCTGGAGGCGACTTCAGGACGCAGAGCGGAGCCCGGCCCATCTGCTACCCGGAATGGCAGCTCATAAAGGCTGAACAACTGGTGAGTGGGAGACCTAGGCTGCAGGGGAGCAGAGAGATCTCTGCAGAGTGCACACGGAAAGTGCACCCCCTGCCTTGCCCTGCCCTGCCGTGCCTGATCCAGCGACCAGAAACAGAACATTGGAACGTCTGTTCACACCAAACGACTCTGAGGCATAGAACAGGGCTCTGCCCATCTGACACCTGGTCCAGTGGAGAACCAGGGACACAGACCAGATACAAGGGAAAGGCAAGAATATATCACTGACAACAAAATGGCAAGAGGAAAGAGAAAGAGTATATCCCAAGGAAACCAAGACAATTTAGCAACACCAGAACCCAGCTCTCCCATAACAGCAAACATCGGAATTCCAAACACTCCAGAAAAAGAAGACACAGACCTGAAATCATACCTCAAGATGCTGATAGAGATACTTAAACAAGAAAGGGAGGAAAGCAAAAAGATTCAGAAGCTTTTAAAGAAGAAACAAGAAAAACACTCAAAGAACTCAAAGAACTAGAGGAAAACAGAACCAAAGAAATAAAGGAATGGAAGAGGGAAATTAAAACAGAAATTGACACAATAAAGAAAATGCTAAAAGAGATAACCCTAGAGTCAGAACACCAAAAAAAGAAATCAGGAGTCACAGAAGCAAGCATTTCCAATAGATTACAAGAGATCGAAGTGAGAATCTCGGGGGCAGAAGACAACATTGCAAACATAGACAAAACAGCCAGAGAAGATGCAAAAAACAAAAAGCTCCTAACCCAAAATGTCCAGGAAATCCAAGACACAATGAGAAGACCGAACCTAAGGATAATATGAATAGAAGAGGGAGAAGAGTATCAACTAAGAGGTACAGTAAATATCTTCAACAAAATCATAGAAGAAAACTTCCCTACCCTCAAGAATGAGATGACCACGAGCATAAAAGAAGCCTTCAGAACTCCAAATAGGTTGGACCAGAAAAGAAATACCTCCTGACACATAATAGTAAAAACATCAAGTGCCCAAAGCAAAGAAAGAATACTAAAAGCAGTAAGGGAAAAAGGTCAGGTAACATATAAAGGCAGACCAATCAGACTCACACCCGATTTCTCAACAGAGACTATAAAAGCTAGAAGAGCCTGGACAGACATCATGTACTCCTTAAGAGAGCACAAGTGCCAACCCAAGCTGCTATACCCAGCAAAACTATCAATCACCATCGATGGAGAGACGAAGATATTTCAAGACAAATCAAAATTCACACAATATCTGACCACAAACCCAGCACTACAACGAATTATAAATGGAAAACCCAATACAATGAGGGAAAATACAGCTTAGTAAAAACAAGAAAACTCCTAAACAAGAAAACTAAAAGAAGAAAAAAACACAGACACAACTCAACCCAAAAAAAGCAATAATGGCAGGAAACAGAAACAACTATTTCTTGATATCTATTAACATAAATGGTCTCAACTCCCCAATAAAGAGACATAGACTATCAGACTGGATACATAAACAAAATCCAGCCTTTTGCTGCATACAGGAAACTCATCTCAGAGACAGAGACAGACACTATCTCAGAGTAAAAGGGTGGGAAAAAAACTTCCAAGCAAACAGTTCCAAGAAGCAAGCTGGAGTGGCTATTCTAATATCGAATAAAGTAAACTTCCAACCAAAAATTATCAAAAAAAGATAAGGAAGGACACTTTTTACTCATTACCGGAGAAATCTGTCAGGAGGAACTCTCAATCCTTAACATATATGCTCCAAACAAAAAAGCACCCATGTTCATAAAAGAAACCTTACTAAAGCTCAAAAAATACATTTCACCCCACACAATAATAGTGGGAGACTTTAATACCCCACTCTCACCAATGGACAGATCAGGGAAACAGAAACTGAACAAGGACACTGCAAAACTAGCAGAGACTTTGAACCAACTAGAATTAATAGATATATACAGAACATACTATTCTAAAGTAAAAGAATACACCTTCTTCTCACCACCCCATGGCACCTTCTCAAAAATTGACCACATAATTGGACACAGAACAAGCCTCCATCGATATAAGAAGATTGAAATACTCCCATGCATCCTCTCAGATCACCATAGTCTACGGCTGGTCTTTAACAACAACAAAAACAACAAAAAGCCCACATACACATGGAAACTAAACAACGCTCTGTTAAAGGATAGCAGGGTCAAAGAAGAAATAAAGAAAGAAATTAAGGATTTTCTAGAATTCAACGAAAACGAAAACACAACATACCCAAATCTATGGGATGCAATGAAAGCAGTATTGAGAGGAAAACTCATATCCCTAAGTGCTTCCAAAAAGAAACTGGAGAGAGCTTACATCAGCAACCTGACAGCACAGCTAAAAGCCCTAGAACAAAAGGAAGCAGATAAACCCAAAAAGAGTAGACGGCAAGAAATAATCAAAATTAGGACAGAAATAGACCAAATAGAAACAAAAAGAACCATTGAAAAAATCAACAAAACAAAGAGTTGGTTCTTTGAGAAAATCAACAAGATTGATAAATCCCTAGCCAGACTAACTAGAGGGCAAAGAGAGAGTATCCAAATTAACAAATTCAGAAAGGAAAGTGGCGACATAACAACTGAAACTGAGGAAATTCAAGAAATCATCAGATCCTACTATAAAAACTTATACTCCACAAAATTGGAAAATCTAAATAACCCTATAACACCTAAAGAAATAGAAGAAGTCATCAAAAGCCTCCCAACCAAAAAAAGCCCAGGTCCAGACAGGTTCAGTGCAGAATTTTATCAGACATTTATTGGGAATATAACACCAATACTTGCCAAACTATTCCAAAAGATAGAATCAGATGGAATATTACCCAACTCATTTTTTGAGGCTACAATAACCCTTGTACCTAAACCACACAAAGACCCTACAAGGAAAGAGAACTTCAGACCAATCTCACTTATAAACATTGATGAAAAATACTCAACAAAATCCTTGCAAACCGAATCCAAGAACACATCAAAACGATCATTCATCATGACCAAGTAGGCTTCATCCCTGGGATGCAGGGATGGTTTAACATAAGGAAATCCATCAACGTAATCCACCATATAAACAACCTCAAAGACCAAAATCACATGGTCATCTCACTAGACACTGAGAAAGCATTCAACAAAATCCAACACCCCTTCATGTTAAAAGTCCTGGAAAGAACAGGAATCCAAGGTCCATACTTAAACATAATAAAAGCAATATACAGCAAACCAACAGCCAACATCAAACTTAATGGTGAGAAACTTGAAGCAATCCCACTAAAATCAGGGACTCAACAAGGCTGCCCACTCTCCCCCTACCTATTCAACATAGTACTGGAAGTCCTGGCTGGAGCAATTAGACAGCAAAAGGAGATCAAGGGGATACAAATCAGAAAGGAAGAGATAAAAACATCACTCTTTGCCAATGACATGATAGTGTACTTGAGTGACCCCAAAAATTCCACCAGAGAACTCCTACAGCTGATAAACAAGTTCAGCAAAGTGGCTGGATACAAAATTAACTCAAACAAATCAGTAGCCTTCCTATACTCAAAGGACAAACATGTGGAGAAAGAAATTAGGGAAAAGGTACCCTTCACAATAGTCACAAAAAACTATGAAATACCTTGGTGTGACTCTAACTAAGCAAGTGAAGGACCTGTATGACAAGAACTTCAAACCTCTAAAGAAAGAAATTGAGGAGGATCTCAGAAAATGGAAAGATCTCCCATGCTCATGGATTGGAAAAATCAACATCTTAAAAATGGCCATCCTACCAAAAGCAATCTACAGATTCAATGCAATCCCCATCAAAATTCCAACCCAGTTCTTCATGGAATTGGAAAGATCAATGTGCAATTTCATATGGAATAACAAAAGACCTAGAATAGTGAAATCCATCCTCAACAACAAAAAAACATCTGCGGGAATCACTATCCCTGACCTCAAGCTATATTACAAGGCAATTGTGCTGAAAACTGCATGGTACTGGTACAGAAATAGGCATGTGGATCAATGGAATAGAATAGAAGATCCAGAAATGAGCCCTCATGTATATGGTCACCTGATTTTTGACAAAGGAGCAGTAAACATTCAATGGAAAAAGGACAGCCTATTCAACAAATGGTGCTGGTCCAACTGGCACTCAGCATGCCAAAGAATGAAAATAGACCCTTTCTTATCTCCTTGTACAAAGCTCAAGTGTAAGTGGATCAAAGATCTCCACATTAAACCAGATACACTGAAACTATTAGATGAGAAAGTAGAAAAAACCTTAGAACACATAGGCACAGGAGAAAATTTCCTGAACAAAACACCAATGGCTCAAGCTCTAAGGTCAAAGATTAACAAATGGGACTTAATGAGAATGCAAAGTTTCTGTAAGGCTAAGGACATCGTCAAGAAAACAAAAGGGCAACCAACAGAATGGGAAAAGATCTTTACCAACACCACATCAGATAGAGGCCTAATATCCAAGGTGTACAAGGAACTCAAAAAGCTAGACACCAGAGAATCAAATAACCCTATTAAAAAATGGGGTACAGAGCTAAACAAAACGTTTTCAGTTGAGGAACACCGAATGGCCGAGAAACATCTGAGGAAGTGCTCGACATCCTTAGCCATCAGGGAAATGCAAATCAAAACAACCCTGAGATTCCACCTTACACCAGTCATATTGGCCAAGATCCAAAACTCAGATGACAGCAGATGCTGTCGAGGCTGCGGAGAAAGAAGAACACTTCTCCACTGTTGATGGGGTTGCAAGCTAATACAACCACTCTGGAAATCTGTCTGGCGATACCTCAGAAAATTGGATATAGTACTACCTGAAGACCCAGCTATTCCACTTCTGGGCATATACCCCAGAGACACTTTAATACACAACAAAGATATATGCACCACAATGTTCATAGCGGCTCTATTTATAATAGCCAGAAGCTGGAAGGAACCCAGATGTCCTTCAGAAGATGAATGGATACAAAAATTGTGGTACATATACACAATGGAATACTACTCAACCACCAGAAACAATGACTTAACCAAATTCTTAAGAAAATGGCTGCATCTAGAGAATATCATCCTGAGTGAGATAACCCAGTCACAAAAGAACAGACATAATATGCAGTCACTGATAGTGGGATGCTAACCCCAGAGGCTTGCACTCCCCCAGAAACAACTCACAGACTGTATGAAGTCCAAGAAATAAAGAAAACAAAACAAAACAAAAAAAATATTTACAAAACAAGAAAACTTTAACTATTTCCATGTTACATTTTGTTTTACATGTACTTTAGCTCATTGTAACTATTAAGTTTTCAAGGCATACTATCAAACCTTGAAAAAAATCAAGTACTGACTAAAAAATATATTCATATAGTTTTATGTAAAAATTATGTTAAAATCTGAAAAAAGTACTGACAAAAATTGTATAATTTTAAGCAAAAAAAATGTTTAAAATCTGTACATTTATCTTTGCTTTGTAAAATAAAGTTGTTTAAAAAAAGATGAAACGCAAAAAACACTTAAAGAGCTACAGAAAAACACAAGAAAACATGTGAAGGAATTGAACAAAACCATTCAGGATCTAAAAATGGAAGTAGAAACAATAAAGAAATCACAAAAAGACACAACCCTGGAGATAGAAATCCTGGAAAAGGATCGGGAGCAGTAGACACAAGCATAACTAACAGAATATAAGAGATAGAAGAGAGAATCTCAAGTTCAGAAGATACCACAAAAATCATTGACACAATAGTCACAGAAAGTGCAAAAATCAAAAAATCTCAATACAAAAACATCCAAAAAAGTCCAGGATACAATGAAAAGACCAAAGCTAAGGATAATAGGAGTAGAAGAGAGCAAAGATTCAGTAGATGTCACAATAAATGTCTTTAACAAAATTATAGAAGAAAACTTTGCTAACCTAAAGAACAAGATGACCATGAACATACAAGAAGTCTACAAAACTCCAAATAGATTAGACCAGAAAAGAAATTCTTCCTGACACATAATAGTCAAAACACCAAATGAACAAAACAAAGAAAGAATATTAAAAGCAGTAAGGGAAAAAGGACAAGTAACATATAAAGACAGACCAATCAGAATTACACAAGACTTCTCAACAGAGACTATGAAAGCTAGAAGATCCTGTACAAATGTCATACAGACCCTAAGAGAACACAAATGCCAGCCTAGGTCATTATATACAGAAAAACTCTTAATAAACATAGATAGAGGAATCAAGATATTCCAGGACAAAACCAAATTTACACAATATCTGTCTACAAATCCAGCTATAGAAAGGATAATAGGTGGAAAACTTCAACACAAGGAGAGAAACTACACCCTTGGAAAAGCAAGAAAGTAATCATCTTGCAACAAACCCAAAAGAAGAAAAGCACAAAAACATAATTCTACCTCTAACAACAAAAATAACAGGAAATGGCAATCACTATTCCTTAATATCTCTTAAGATCGGTGGACTCAGTTCTCCAATAAAAAGACATAGACCATCAGACTGGATATGTAAAGAGGACCAAGCATTTTACTGCATACAGAAACTTATCTCAGTTACAAAGCCAGACACTACCTAAGAGTAAAATGCTGGGAAAATTTTTTTCGAGCAAATGGTCCCAAGAAACAAGCTGGAGTAGCCATTCTAATATTGAATTAAATAGATTTTCAACCAAAAGTTATCAAAAAAGATAAGGAAGGATGCTTTTTATTCATCAAAGGAAAAATCTATCAAGATAAACTCTCAATTCTGAATATCTATGCTCCAAATGCAAGAGCACCCACATCCAGAAAAGAAACTTTACTAAAGCTCAAAGCATATACTGCACCACACCAATAATAGTGGGAGATTTCAACACCCCACTCTCATCAATGGACAGATTATGAAAACAGAAACTAAACAGAAACGCAGCGAAACTAACAGAAGTTACGAACCAAATGAGTTTAACAGACATCTACAAAACATTTCATCCTAAAACAAAAGTATATACCTTCTCAGCACCTCATGGTCCCTTCTCTAAAATTGACCATGTTGGTCTCAAAACAGGCCTCAACAGATACAAGAAGATTGAAGTAATCAGATGACCATGGACTAAGGCTGGTCTTCAATAACAAAAACAGCAAAAACCCCACATACACATGGAAACTGAACAACGCTCTACACAATGATAACATAATAAAGGAAGAAATAAAGAAAGAAATTAAAGACTTTTTAGAATTTAATAAAAACTAAGGCACAACACACCCAAACTTATGAGATACAATGAAAGTAGTGCTAAGAGAAAACTCATAGCTCTGAGTGCCTCTGCTGGAATTCTCATGCCAACTCTCTGAATCTGTGGGGCGCTGCCTGCACATTCTCCATTACAAGATGGTGCTGACATCCGGCTGGAGTTAGCAGTAAACAAGCCATGTGCGCACGCGCTGGGTAACTTTCCACTCCTTGAGCTCTGCCTCTCCCGTGGTGTCATATGGCCTGATGAGTTTCAACCAATCAGGGGGCTCCACGTCCAAGGAGAGGACTGATTCCTATATAAGGGGACGGGCTAGATAGTTCGTGGTCTTCGCTTCTACTTGATGTAAGCTTATGCTCTGCCTCTCGAGAGCATTAAAGTTTTACCGCAGAAGAATCCTAGTTTGTGTGCCGAGAAGAATCCTATCTTGCTGGCGAGACTGTTGCTAGGGACATGAATCTGCTTGCATGCCTCGACCTGGGGGAGAGATACACGCCCCCTTTTTGTTATGCTATTTAGCCCAGTCACAAGCCACTCCACACCTGGCCTTCCTGTCTCCAGCTGCCTCAGCTCACAAACCCTAGGGGGTGACTTACACACAGCAGCTAGGGAATTTGCATACCTCCCCTGTAATTACCTGAGAGTATAATATTGGGACCTCAGTCTGTGTGGTGTGACTGCAGTCTGTCCTAAGATACTGCAATTCATGAAGGAGTAAACTTTCTGGTAATGTAAATAATGGACTTGTGTCTTTCTTTCAAACTCTTAGGCCTTCGCCCAGTTCAGAGTAGCTCTTCATGGTGCAGGCACCACAAATGGAGGTCCACATCGCCTTTGGCATGCCTCAAAAAAAAAAAAAAAAAAAAAAAAAAAACTGGAGAGAGCATACACTAGCAGCTTGACAGCACAACTGAAAGCTCTAGAACAAAAAGAAGCAGATACACCCAAGAGCGTAGATAGCAGGGAATAATCAAACTCAGAGCTGAAATCAACCAAGTAGAAACAAAAAGAACTATACATAGAATTAACAAAAACAGTAGCTGGTTCTTTGAGAAAATGAACAAGATTGATAAACCCCTAGCCAGACTAACTAGAGGACGTAGAGATAGTATTCAAATTAGCAATATCAGAAATAAAAGGGAAGATATAAAAACAGAAACTGGGGAAATTCAAAAAACTCAGATCTTACTACAAAAGCCTATACCCAAGAAAATTGGAAAATCTGGAGGAAATGGACAATTTTCTATACAGATAGCAGATACCAAAGTTAAATCAGGTTCAGATAAACCATTTAAACAGTCTCATAACACCTAAAGAAATAGAAGCAGTCATCAAAAGTATACCAACCAAAAAAAAAAAAAAAAAAAAATCCTACGACCACATGGATTTAGTGGAGAATTCTATCAAACCTTGGTAGAAGACTTATTACCAATACTCTCCAAACTATTCTAAAAGTAGAAACAGAAGGAACACTACGCAATTCATTCTTCGAAGCCACAATTACACTCATATCGAAACCATGCAAAGACCCTAAAAAGAAAGAGAACTTCAGACCAATTTCTCTCATGAATATCGATGCAAAAATATTCACTAAATTCTTGCGAACTGAATCCAAGAACACATCGAAATGATCATTCGCCATGATCAAGTTGACTTTATCCCCGGAATGCAGAGATGGTTCGATATATGGAAATCCATCAATGTAATTCACTATATAAACAAACTCAAAGAAAAAAAAACAACATAATCATCTCATTAGATGCTGAGAAAGCATTTTGACAAAATTCAACACCCCTTTACATTAAAAGTCTTGTAAAGAACAGGAATTCAAGGCTCATACCTAAACACAGTAAAAGCAATATACAACAAACCAGTAGCCAACATCAAACTAAATGGTAAGAAACTTGAAGCGATTTCACTAAAATCAAGAACTTGACAAGGCTGCCCACTCTCCCCCTACCTACTCAATAAAGTACTTGAAGTCCTAGCCAGAGCAATTAGACAACAAAAGGAGGTCAAATTGGAAAGGAAGAAGTCAAAATATCACTATTTGCAGATGATATGTTAGTATACTTAAGTAACTCCAAAAATTCCACCAGAGAACTCCTACAGCTGATAAACAACTTCAGCAAAGTGGTTGGATATAAAATTAACCCAAAGAAATCTGTAGCCTTCCTCTACTCAGAGGATAAACAGTATGAGAAAGAAATTAGAGAAACAACACCCTTCATAATAGTCACAAATAATATGAAATACCTTGATGCAACCCTAACCAAGCAATTGAAAGATCTGTATGACAAGAACTTCAAGTCTCTGAAGAAAGAAATTGAAGATCTCAGAAGATGGAAAGATCTCCCATGCTCATTCATTGGCAGGGTTAATACAGTAAAAATCGTTATTTTGCCAAAAGCAATCTATAGATTCAATGCAATATCTATCAATATTCCAACTCAATTCTTCATAGAGTTAGGTAGAAGAATTTACAAATTCATTTGGAATAAAAAAAAAAACCCAGGATAGCAAAAACTATTCTCAACAGTCATAGAACTTCTGGAAAATCATCATCCCCAAGCTCAAGCTGTATTACAATAAAATCGTGATTTTAAAAACTGTATGGTATTGGTACAACAGAATTAGAGACCCAGAAATGACCCCAGATACCTATAATCACTTGATCTTTGACAAAGGAGCTAAAACCATCCAGTGAAAAACAGACAGCATTTTTGAACAAGTGTGCTGGTTCAACTCACGGTCAGTATGTAGAAGAATGCAAATTGATCCATTCTTATCACCTTGTACAAAGCTCAAGTCCAAGTGGATCAAGGACCTCCACATAAAAACTGAAACTAATAGAAGAGAAAGTGAGGGAAAGCCTTGATTACATAGGGGCACAGGGGCCTATTTTCCTGAACAGAACACCAATGGCTTATGCTCTAAGATCAAGAATTAACAAATGGAATTTCATAAAATTTCAAAGTTTCTGTAAGGCAAAAGACACTGTCAATAGGATAAGATGGCAACTAACAGATCGAGAAAAGATCTTTACCAACCCTACACCCGATAGAGGGCTAGTATCCAATATATACAAAGAACCCAAGAAGTTAGACCCCAGAGAATCAAACAATCCTGTTTAAAAATTGGGTACAGAGCTAAACAAAGAATTCTCAACTGAGAAATACTGAATGGCCAAGAAGCACCTGAAGAAATGTTCAACATCCTTAGTCATCAGAGAAATGCAAATCAAAACAACCATAAGATTCCACCTCACACCAGTCATAATAGCTAAGATCAAAAACTGAGGTGACAGCAGATGCTGGTGAGGATGCAGAGAAAGAGGAACACTCCTCCACTATTGGTGGGATTGCAAGCTGGTACAACTACTCTGGAAATAAGTCTGGTGGTTCCTCAGAAAATTGGACATAATATTACCTGAGGTCCCAGCTATACCACTCCTGGCCGTACACCCAAAAGACGCTCCAATATATAACAAGGACACATGCTCCACCATGATTATAGCAGTCTTATTCATAATAGCCAGAAGCTGGAAAGTACTCAGATGTCTTCCAACAGAGGAATGAATACAGAAAATATACTACATTTACACATGGAGTACTACTTAAGTATTAAAAGCAATGACTTTATGAAATTCCTAGGCAAAAGGATGGAACTAGAAATTATCATCCTGAGTGAGGTAACCCAATCACAAAGTAACACACATGGTATGCACTCACTGATAAGCAGATACCAGTCCATAAAGCTCAAAATACCCAAGAAACAATTCATAGACATTATGAAGCTCAAAAAAGAGGAAGGTCAGAATGTGGATGCCTTAGTCCTTCTTAAAAGGGAGAACAAAATACTCTTGTGAGTAAATACAGAGACAAATTGAGGAGCAGGGACTGAAGAAAGGATCATTCAGAGACTGCCTCACCTGGGGCTCCATTCCATATGCATCCACCAAATCGGAGCACTATTGCTGATGCCAAGAAGTGCTTACTGGCAGGAGCCTGATATGGATGCCTCCTCAGAGGTTCTGCCAGAGCCATACTGATACAGAGGAGGATGCTTGTAGTTAGCCATCAGACTGAGCATGGGGACCCCAATGAAGGAGCTAGAGAAAGGAATGAAGGATCTGAAAGCATTTGCAACCCCTTGGGAAAAACAACAACATCAACCAACCAAACCCTACAGAGTTTGCAGGGACTAAAACACCAACCAATGAACACCCATGGCTCCTCAGTTGCATGTGTAGCAGAGGATGGCCTTGTCTGGATTCAATGGGAGAAGAGATCTTTAGTCCAGTGAAGGCTCATTTTCCTAGTATAGGGGAATGTCAAGGCCCTGAGGTGGGAGTGGGTGGTTGGGAGTGGGAGCATCTTCATGGAAGCAAGGGGAGGTGGATGTGGGGGGAGGAATATCATTTGAAATGAAAATACAGAGAATATCCAATAAATATGATTTTAAAAAGGAATGAGAAAGGAGCTGAGCCTGTCCCCAGCCACGTTGCCATCCTTGCCCCACACTACTTGTTTCTATTTTTCATTTATATGACAAATAAATATACTTCTATTGACAGACGCTCTTAGGACTTTCCTGTCGCCAAACTCTAAGCTAGCGGTGTTATACTAAAAGGCTTCCCAATTTGCTCTCGCTTTTAAATTAAAATTCCTAAAATGCCTATCAACATCAGTTTCACCTGAGAAGATGAATCAAGATACCTAAAGCAACAATACTCATAAAAACAGAGGTTATTCAAAGGGAATATTAACAGAGCGGTTCCTGAGACAACTGGTGTTGGTCTTAGCCTCTGCCAAATACTGATTTCTTCATCATATGATTCAAAATTCATCTCACAGCAGCAGGCTAAAGTGGAACAGAGAAAGAGAAGGCAAGAAAGGGTCTCTTCCGTAAAGATGGTGCGTGGATTTTGTTTTAATAAAACAGTGAGCAAAATAGGCCATAGATTTGGGGGTGGGGCTGAGCTCATAGCAAGAGTGTTGGTCTGGCATTCATGAGGACCAACCTCTGGTCAGTCTTCAGAGACACAGGAAAACATAAATGTTTTTGCCTTATAACACACTAATAAATGAACATGCTGCAGAAAGTTTTTTCTATTTTTAAGGTGATAGTTTGACATTATAGTTTAATCTATAGCCAAGACTGAAATGAAGTGAATTTGAATTGTGAGCCATGTTTGAACAAAGCTGAAGTATTTTCATGTATACATTAATCTAGATAAAGGGATGCAGAAGCCATTTTAATGTTATGTATATATAACATTAAAGATATATATATATATATATATATATATATATATATATATATATATATATATATTCTCTCCCTTTTTTCCTCCCTTTCTCTTTCCCTCTCTCTCCCTCTCTCCCCCCTCCTGCTCTCTCTCTCCCTTTTTTCTCCCTTTCTCACTCCCTCTCTCTCCCTCTCTCTCGCCTCTCCTGCCCTCCCTCTCCCTTTTTTCTCCTATTCTTGCTCCCTCTCTCTCTCCTCCCTGTGCGTGCATGTGGAAGATACACAACAACAAAGTGGCTGTCTAACACAGAGATGTCGGGTGCCCCTCCCTTTGGGATAAGAACATTTTCCTGGTGCTGCTGGGAAGAAGAAACACATAGGTAGATCTGGGCTTGTTTCTGATGACATTTTCCAAGCACATGGAGCAAGCTATGGTAATCCTGTCTGCAGCTGAAGAGCCAAAGATAACGAATACGTTATGATTGTCCAAGAAAGTGAGTCCTTAAATCTGTTCTATCCCCACAGTGTCCCCAAAGTAGATCACTTGAAGCCATGTCTCAATTAAATGCACCTCTAACCCTGGGAGTTTGAGTACTCTGTTGTCTAATCCCCATATTGCTGAAATGTATTGGCTAAGAAGTTCACGGCAAGATGAAAAACAGCCAAAATTCTCCATTGAGACATATTAAAAATTGTTGTTCTGGGTTGCACTATCATTTTTGCTTGTGCGTAAGCTATGTGGGTATATAAAACACATCTTGAAACTGTAATTATATCTTCGGGTAAAGCTCTAAATGTGTTTCATGCATATGTATTGGAAGTGAGTTTTAAAAAGTTGTTGGAGTATATAACACTTTTGGTTTATTTGAGTTTATTTTACAGTGCTTTAAAATCCAGTAGAAAATTATTAGCTGCAAATGTGCAATAATATTGCATTAACCCAGCAAGATATACATATATGTATATATAATTAGCTGAAAGAAATATGTTCCCATTGGTGATTAATGTTCCAAAGCCAAGTTATACTAATCATAAACTTAAATCTAATATATTAAAGAAGGAACCTTGCTTTCCTGCTGAGAAGTTATGTAGTCTGTGGTTATTATTTCTTTTAAGAAATCTACCTTGAGGATTGTCCATATTTTAAAATGAGTCATCTTTCTCTATTAAAATAGCAGGAGTTTATGTGCTGTGTGGCTTGTAATGCCAATCTCTGCCATGAGATGCAGCTTCTGTTATTTTACATGTGCTGGTGGTGGCTGACTGTAAATTTTTGTAGTTTTCGTTATAAGTGGGGAGGTCACTCCTCTTTGAACTGGAAGGTTTGGAGTAAGGTTTACAGTTTCATGGTTTAATAATGGTGGTATTTCAAAGATGGGGCAATGAAGGAAACGTAGTTAAAAATCCCAGGGATGAGATCCAAGATGGCAGCCAGCAGGAGGCTGATGAAGGAGCTTGAAGAGATCCGAAAAGTGGAATGAAAAACTTCCGTAACATCCAGGTTGATGAAGCTAATCTATTGACTTGGCAAGGGTTTATTGTCCCTAACAGCCCTCCATATGATAAAGGAGCCTTCAGAACTGAAGTCAACTTTCCATCACAGTATCCATTCAAACCACCCAAGACCACATTTAAAACAAAGATCTACCACCCTCACATCGATGAGAAAGGGCAGGTCTGTCTGCCAGTAATTAGTGCTGGAAAGTGGACAACAGCCCCCAAGACTGACCAAGTTACCCAGTCCCTCACAGCACTGGAGAACGACCCCAGCCTGAGCACCCACTTCGGGCTGACCTAGCTGAAGAATACTCTAAGGACCGTAAAAAATTCTATAAGAATGCTGAAGAATTTACAAAGAAATATGGGGAAAAACAACCTATGGACTAAAATCTGCCATGAGTGATTCCAGCAAGTTTGAGCAGAGACCCCAAGCAATGCGTTCAGACACCCCGCAAAGCAGGACTCTGTGGAAATTGAGATGTGCCACCAACTGGCATCTGCTTATGGCAGCTACTAACTTTCTACAGTTTTCTTAATCAAAAGTGGTCTAGGTAACTTGTAAAGAAGGATGAAAAAATTCAGATGTTCTAAAAAAAAAAAAAAATCCAGGGATGACAGTTTAATTCTATGCTGCTCAGCCATAGTCAATACCCTCTGAATGTCTCAGTCTATTCAGGGTGCTGTCATAAGATATCATAAGCTAGGTTTATAAACAACAGAAATTTACTTCTGAAGGCTCACAGTACTTCTGAAGGCAGAGTCATTCTCAGGAGAACTCTTTCTGGGTCCTAGCTCTTTTCTTCTTTCTAGTTAGCTCTCTTCTACTAGCAATAAAACTGATCAATGTTTGCTGTGTTGCTCCTCTGTGCTCCCATTACCTTCCCTCTGGTGTAAAAGAGGCACTACCCTCCCTCCAGGCCTCACTTCAAAGTATTCACATCTTCAAAGTTCCTGTTTCCAAACAAGGTCATAATCACAGGTGCAAGTGAGCACTTGATTATAGAGGGACAATTCAGTCCCCTAGGAGGACGTTGATGATGCAAAAGAGGAAGAAGGATAGAAAAAGATGAAGAAAATGAGACCAGTAGTTATTGAGCACAGAAAGTAAGTGCTGAGCACAGAGAATAGTTATCGAACACATAGAGTAATTATTGAGCACATAGAGTAATTATTGAGCACATAGAGTAGTCATTGAGCACATAGTCATTGAGCACTTAGAGTAGTCATTGAGCACAGAGTAATTATTGAGCACATAGAGTAGTCATTGAGCACATAGTCATTGAGCACATAGAGTAGTCTTTGAGCACATGGAGTAATTATTGAGCACATAGAGTAGTCATTGAGCACATAGAGTAGTCATTGAGCACATGGAGTAATCATTGAGCACATAGAGTACTCATTGAGCACATAGAGTAGTCATTGAGCACATAGAGTAGTCATTGAGCACTTAGAGTAGTCTTTGAGCACATGGAGTAATTATTGAGCACATAGAGTACTCATTGAGCACATAGTCATTGAGCACATAGAGTAGTCATTGAGCACATAGAGTAGTCATTGAGCACATAGAGTAGTTATTGAGCAGATAGAGTAATTTTTGAGCACAGAGTATTTATGGAGCACATAGAGTAGTTACTGAGCACAGAGAGTAGTTACTGAGCACACAGCATACTGTTTCACCATGAGCACGTGCAGTCCGATGGAAAATGCTGCATCCCATTCTCATGCTAACTCACTTTCTAAGCCAACACTGAGCTCCTGAGAGGCCAAGACTTTTTATTCAATATCTCTGTATTAGCAAAATGAGTGTGAGATTCAAATCTGGAATGTTAGACCATAGCTCTCTTGCTCTTTACCATTCCATTGTTAAAGACTCCAATAAATGAGTCTTTCTGAGTTTATATCTCTGAAAATTAACAAGCTTTGTTTTGTGCAAGGCAAGTGACAGTATGCAGGCTAGTTTTAGGTGATATGCCAACGCACATTAGACAGGGCAGGAAGATGTTGGGGGAGTAGTATCCTCTTCTTCCCAATGCTTTATTTTGAAGTCATGTGGACCAGTAGGAAGCTACTCCAGAAATAGTACAGAAGTTTCGAGTATCCTTAACCATGCTGAGTGATGACATCTGACATGACTGTACTGACACATGGAACTCAAGAGGTTTAAGTAGTACAATATTCAGGTCTCAGGAGCTTTGACATGTTCCTGTGTGTATTCACACGTGTCACAAAAGGGCTCTGAAGTGGTGAGTTTGGGTCGTCAACTAGTTTGGATTAAGCAATGCCTAAAACATCAGTGAGACACACTGTGTTTGTGCTTCTAAGGGAAGAGTCACCCTAGATAGGGCCAATGCCATCCCACACTGGGGGCTCAGACAGAATAAAACAGGAAAAACAGAGAAGCCCACCAGCTCTAGAAACCTCTCTGATCCCTGGCCACCACCAAGTAGGAACTTCACTCTCTTTTTTTGGTTTTGGGTTTTGTTTTTTTTTTTTTTTTTTTTTTTTTTTTCTGTCATGATTCCTGTCTTGTCCTAGGTACAGAGCTAGAAAAGGAGCCAGTCATCTTACAGATTAAGAACACAGAATTTTTTTAAAAATCTTAAACAAATGCCGGGGAGAAACAAAAGTAAGAAACCAAGTGAAATATAATACAGGCGGTTTGCAGATAGGACAAAACACATTAAAGAAGGTGATACTCTGATACCCAAGAAGCCGGGGAAGAGTCATTGGATCAAGTGCTTGCTGGACAAGCATGAAGACATGAGTTCAATCTTTAGCACTTACATAAAAGCCAGGCACTGCAGCACAAACCTGTAATCCCAGTGTCCTGGAGGCAGAGACAGGAGAATACTTGGAGCTATAAACAACCAGTGTAGCCAAACCAGTGGGTTGCATACTTAGTTCTGTCTCCAACAATTCCTTGACAATAGTGAGAAGCCTCATCAGTTAAGGGCACTTGCTATTGAGTCTGACAGTCTGAGCTTGATCTCCAGAACCCAGACAGTAGAAGGAGAAAACTGAATAGCACAAGTTGTTCTCTGACACATGTACCCTTCATACATGCACACATGTGTATACACATACACAAACACACACATGAAAAATTTGTAATGAAGGATAGTTAAGAAAGGCACAGTATCAACTTCTGGCTTCTTGGTGCACATACAAACACAAACATGGGCATTACAATACACACACACACAGGCACACGTACACACACACACACAGGGACACATACACACAGGCATGCATGTGCATATGTGTGCACATGATATGACACACAAAGTTTGCAATTCAAAGTTTTCAGAATACTGATTTGGGAAACAGCTTTGACCCTGACACAGACCCGGGTGTTTTATAACATCCTACAGGAAGAACAAAGTCCAGACGTTGCCCCTGAAAATGCAGAATGCAGCCATTAAGACTTGAAATTAAGGAGATGTGCTTTTATCACTGGACCTCAAGGCCCTTTTGTTAAAGGAGATTTCAATTTGGCTGGGCACTCACCATGGTGATTCATCCAGCCAGTCTTTGTGTTTTTTTTCGTTATTAAATATTGCTGTTGCAGGGACAGGTCAGGAGCAGGGCTAGGACAAGGTGGTAGCTGGACTCTGAAGGTCTAGCAGACAATCGCTGATCTAACAGGAGGTGATGTCACCAACAGGCAGAACTTGTGTTTTGTCCAGTGAGCTGGGGGTCTGGTGGGGGTCACTGGCCTGCTTCCTACAAGAAGTAGAGGAGCTGAAAGCTAATGAACAGGAGAAGCTCGTGGGGCAAGACTCTGTGGAGTGCTGAATTCATTATTTCCTCTTTTAAAATAATTCAAAGAATATGTTGTGGAATCTTTAGATAAATGGTTTATGCCCAAGCTGAGTGAAAAAAATCAATTAATTTCTAAAATCTCACTGCTGGAGACAATGTCAAGTCTCTTCGTTTGTTAAGGTCCTTAAAATCCCACTTGATACAGGACATAGTTCCTGTCATTCATTCGCACCCTGACTGTTGGATACCCAGCTCTTAAGACCTTGTAGTGACCCAAGTCCTTACCACACATTAAAGATCGAGGGATAGGTGAAAGTGCAAGTGTCTGTCATCTTGGAGCTGAAAAATAAAAAGATAACACAATAGGTTAAAGTGCTTGTCACGTAAGCATGAGGGTCCGAGTTCCTGTGGGCAGAGAGAGCAAGTCAGAATGCTGCACCTTGCTGGCCACCAGCCTACTAAGCTAACTCAGAAAGCACTGGGTCCCCTAGGAGAACCACTTGCTGATGGCCTCAGCCCTCCACAGGCATGCATACATTCGCACTCACATCCATGAACACACATGTAATACATACAGCACACACGCATGCACACACAAGAGAAACACCATGTGATGCCTTATGAAAGATGCAAGGGAAACACAAAACCAGAAAAGTTGGAGGAAGTTTTGGCAGGCTTTCTTCTCACTCCTTCAAGAGCCTAAGAGATGAATTCCCAAGCATTTGTCAGACACCGATTATCCACTTCTGCTGCCGTGGGGAAGGTAGAATGAGCGTGTTTAGTGGGTACCACCTTCTGAGAAGGACAATGATAATAACTTCAAAGGACCTTTCTGATCTGCTAAGAACCTGAGGACCAGGAAAACCTCAATTACACACAACACAGAAGTGCCAGCACTGAGAAGTGCCCTTTCTGTGTAGATGACATTGGTGAAAGGTGTACTGAATTCAAATGTCTGCCGTGAATTTTAAGTATTCCCGACATAAAGAAATGCTCAGGGCTTGAGGTGATCACTGTGCTAATTGCCCTGATTTGGTCACTATGCCTCCTGAATAAATACATGTTGAATTGCTATACCGTACCTTCTAAATATGGATGATTACAATGCATTAAAATCCAAAACGAGGGGCTAAAGAGATGATGATTCAGTTGGAAAAGCTGCATAGACAGAGGACCTGAGTTCAATCCCAGGCATCCACATAATGCAGGCCTGGAACCCCAGTGCTGGGGATGGAGACAAGAGGGTGCCTGGGAGTAGCTGGCCGGCCTGACAAGGCAAAGCATTGAGCTCCAGGTTCAGGACAGATCACCTTTAAAAATTAAAAGGGAAAAGGTGGGATCTAGGGGGCGCTGTACACTGACTTTTGCCTCAACAAGTACACCCAAGCATGTGGGGATGGACGTGCAAATATGTATGCACACATACAAACACACAAGTTAATTTAAAGTAAGTAAATAGCCTGCAGCTTATAGCAACCATATAAGCTATGGGAAAATATTCAGTTGGAGCCTGGAGAAATGACTCATGGTTGAGAATACATGTTGCTCAATCATGAAAACCAGAATACAGATCCCAACACCCATGTTAGATAGCATTTACACCCCTGTAATTCCAGACTGTAGTGAATCTGAAACCCTCTTCTGAACTCTAGAGGCACCCCATGCATGTGCACATGAACACTCACACACACATGCACACACACACATACACACACACACATACACACACACACATACACACACACTCACACTCACACACTCACACTCACATACACACATACACACATATACACACACACTCACATACTCACTCACACACATACACACACACACACTCACATACTCACACACACATACTCACACACACATACACACATATACACACACACAGTCACACACACACACTCACACACTCACATCACACATACACATACACACATATACACACACTCACACACACATGCACACACACACATGCACACACACAGATGCATGGGCACACACACATGAGTAAAATGAAATCTCTTTAAAAGAGCATCAGCTGTCACACTTAAAGTAAAATAAAGGTTTTTCTAAACTTTTTTAGAAGCTTCTAAAACAAAGAAGCTGTGTTGAATTGATGAATCAGAGCGCATTGGAAGATCTTAGGAAGCTGGGGTCATCATTTGATCATAAGGTATTACTGAACCTATGTACGTAGACATCCTGACATATGCTTTTGAATAATGGGTTACTTGGCTTCCAAAAATTTAGAAGAAGAAATAACCCTAGTCCTTCATGGCTATGAAGCCAAGATCTCTCTTGGGAATTCCAGACATATTTATCCAACTACTCACTGCCCTGCCTGGACTTCTAGAGGCCTCTCTAGTTTCTCCACGTGCTCCAAACAGCCTCTTCAGCCTTGGTTCTCATCTTCCCTCTGAACAATTTCTTCCTTCTGGAGGCAGAAGACAGAATCTCAGAACTATCCCAGCCTCCTTCTTGGCATTAAATACTAAGAAACTCATGCCGGCCCCATCCTCACAGCATAGTCGGAACCTACCCACTTCCCTCCGTCTCCACCTGCAGTAGCTTCTGGCGTGGACCATCAGCAGCTCCCACTTGGACATAGCAGTGCCCTGTTGCCGTGACTCTTGCTTTCCTCCTTCTCAGCTGCTGTTCAGCTAGCTTCCAATACAGCAATCCGTGTGAACCTTTCAAAGCATGAAACTACATCACCACTCTGCTGCCTGTCAGGGCTCTGCATTTCCTGCAAAGCAGAGCCAAAACCCTCACCATGGTACTCAAGGCTGTTGTATGTGGTGAGCTCTCATCCTTTCACTGACCTCCATCTTTCCTCCTGTCATCTCTTCCCAGCAGGGTCTTTTGATCCTGATACCCAGAATGCATTCCTCTGCACCCCCTTCGGATAATTTCTCTCTACGAAATCTTCCCCCCATATCTTCTTGGTCAACCAGTTTATCACTTTCCAAGCTTTGCTTTAACTGTGTTTCTGTGGTTCCATCTCTTGTCACACAGATGTCTATCTAGTATTTGTTTTCCTAAAGTTCTCCTCAAGCATAGAAGAGCCGCATGAGCACACGCCTCTGCTTTGTTCACTCCAGCTTCCTAAAGTCCTCAAGCCCGTGCCTGTCACAAGTAGATAGATAGACAGCAACACATTCGTACAGACCAGAGACAGAGGCATGGCCCATTCACTGAGCATGCCTGATGCACAATCTTGAGGGGCAGAGCTGGCATCCCAGCACCCAAGTAAAAGCCACGTCATTCCTCCAAATGTCTGTAACTCTTTATAACTCTGTGTCAACTGACTTACAACTGGAGAGAGGAGGATTGCTGGGGTTCTCTAGATGCCAGCGGAGCTCAAAATATGAGCTCTGAGTTCAGACAAACACTCACACATGTATACATGTGCAAACATATACTCACATAACCAAGCACACTCATGCACACACACACACACACACACCTTTTATAGAAGGATATACCTAAGAGGATTCACACCCCAACTGTTTAGTCAAACATTTGAGCTCTTTGTATTGAGGCTGTTTACTCCAGCCTGGTCCAAAAAGTGAGACAATAGAACCCCATCCTTCTTGTTCATGTACCCTTCTCACTATATGCCATACTAAAAATACTAAATGTCATACAACCTATACTCGGTAGGCAAGAAAGAGTGACTCGTTGCCTTTCTGGGCCACTGAAAATGCGGGCAGCAGAGGCATACCCTTCAGCAAAACAGGGCTCAGCAAAGTAGTTGAGAGGGACCTGGAGCTGACTGAAAAGCCAGCCCCAGGATCTTTTGTCCTTTTCTCTTCAGAGAGAAATCGGGGACCCTGTGCGGAAAGTGAGGTATAAGAGAATCTGCATGCCAGTCTGTACTGGTGAGAAAACAGGAAGCACAAACAGAGGGATGTGGCTACTGAAAAGGATAGAAAGACTCTCTGTGGGTGGGACAAGCTGTCTCCACATTGTCACTGGAAGGGGAAGAAACTAGTTTCTATGGTTGGAATCTGAAATGTCCCCTGCAGGCTCCTGCTTTAACAGTTTAGTCCCCAGATCCTGTTATGTGGGGACTTGAGAAGATGGGGCCTGACTAGCTAAAGATCCCTGGGGATACCTTCAGGTCTAGATGCATTCATTACAGCTCTTGCTACCATGCCTTCCCTGCCATGATGGTTTGAAATCTCTTTGAAGCCTTCTCCCAAATTGTCTGACAGATATTTAGTTCTGGTGACTTACACTATTGCTAACACAGTGGTCCAAACTCAGTTTGTGTGTTGCTGGAAGATGGGAGCTAGGAAAAAGACACCAAACAGTTGTCTTGGAGAGTGAACAAGAAACCCACTACAGAAGCCCACAGGGTATGCTCCATGGACTAAGGCCAGGTGATGTATGATAATATCACACAAAATGCTTTCCTTGTGGCACTTTGTTAAAAATAACAAGCAGTGCCCAGAAAAGGAGTCTGAAGTAAAGAAAACTTGCAACAAACAAAGAAGGATGGAGGGAATAAGGAAGAAAGAGAGTGGAAGAGAAGAAGGGAAGGAAGAGGGATAGAAGGAGGGAGAAAGGAAGGAAGAATTGTAGTTAGCAGGATCTCTACAAAGTCCTAGTTTGGATGGAGGACGAGGTCCCAGGCCCCACCCACAGCTGAGCAGTTACTGGCCGCTGATGGCTGCCAGGAAAGAGTTTCTTCAAGCTTGTGGTTATCCACACTCCAGTGGATGACCTATGCCCATGTATATATGGAGAACACCAACTGAACCCAGTTCAATTGGTTTAAAAAGGAGGAAATGAAGTAGGGAGGGACAGCGGGTCTGAAGGACTTAGAAGGAGTAGTGTGGTTGATGCCGTGAAAATACATTATATCCACATATAAGATCTCAAAGAATAAACTAGATTTTAAACAAGAAAGGGGGCTATGGAAGGTTTACGGGGATTGGAGGATGGGGATAGAAAGTTAAAAATAACCTGTGTTTGAAAATGCCATAATGAAACCTAATATGTGTGCACTAATTAACGATTAAGGAAGCAAGTCCTCTCTCTAGTATTAACTAAGCTTTCTCACGTCTTAGTCTCCTTAGGTGGCCTGAAAGAAGATGCTGGACAATTTGTATCCTTTTATTTCTCCTGTGTACAGCTACCACAGGTGCCCAAGGGAATCCTAAAGCAAGCCGGGGAGAGAGGAGGCTGTCAGCAAACACGAGGGTCCTCGAGATCCGCAGTGTGCCGTTCCATCGGCAGCATTTTACAGTCTTTATCTTCAAGAAAAGAAAACGGAGAAAGACCCACAGCCACTCCAAGATCATTAGTCTGGTTAATTATTGAGCCAGTGATTATATAATAGCAAAGATGCAAAAGCATTTCATGTATCCATATGTGGCAGAATACCTGGGAAAACTAAATGTGTCCGCAAGTGTGTCTGTGACCCGCGCAAGCTCAGAACATTTCTGTTCCTGTTGATCTATTTCAGCCTTGCTTCCCACAGAACACAGACCAACAGCAGCCTAATGTCTACCCACAGGCCTGGTTGAGGACACCACAGTCTGTCTTTATAAGAAACCAACAAGAAGGTGTTGTGAATAGCAAAGCTATTCTTACAATAAGGATGCATATCTGTGCAGTCGGCACCACTGAGGATGGGGTTGTTGTTGCCAATTTGCTGCGTGTGTTTTCTTTTATTAACACAGCATTTGGAAAAGTAACAGGACATAGATGTTAAATCAACAACTTTGAACCATAAATATGTCTTATAACAACCATAATCCATTAAAGAATCATTACATAAAATAGATTGGCCTGACAACCTAATGTCAATCCCCAGAACCCAGGTGAAGTACAGGTTAACTCCACCAAGCCACACACAGACACACACACACACACACACACACACACACACACACACACGCACCATGGCTTGTGCAGTCCCTCTCCACAATAATAATGAATTAAATTATTTTTTGTTTAAAATGTTCAGACAAGACAATTTGAGTAGATTTTCGTGTATGTGTGTGTGTATGTGTGTGTGTGTGTGTGTGTGTGTGTGTGTGTGTAAGCATATGTACGTGTATGTGTACAGTTTTAGCTGCAGATGAGCATACAAATACTCTAATACAAGTAAGGATAGCGTGGGTTATGCTGTTGTGAGATGTGTGAGGTGACCTCTGTAAGGGTAAAGTGACACTCACGGTCGCTCACTCACCGTGTTCACAGAACACCTGGAAGCTCTGTTCTGTGTACCTTCTTTCTGAGACTCTTTCTGACAAGCAGCTAGTAACTGAAGCATTGCTCATCGTCATAGTAAAAGGAGCAAAACCTAGTGGTTTCTATGCAGGCTTTTAACTGAATGCATTTCATTAGCTAAAGCTATTCACATGATCTAAGCCAACTATAAACCAGGCAGTAAGTGGTCATGCCTGGAGTATTCAAATCAGAAAACAAATCTTTTTTTTTTAATTACTTATTTATTTATTTATTTATTTATTTTTTGTAAGTACACTGTAGCTGTCTTCAGACACACCAGAAGAGGGCATGAGATCCCATTACAGATGGTTGTGAGCCACCATGTGGTTGCTGGGATTTGAACTCAGGACCTCTGGAAGAGCGGTCAGTGCTCTAACCACTGAGCCATCTCTCCAGCCCTCCTGGAAACACTTAACATGTGATACTAATAGTGACCACAGGCACCATTCTGGAAAACACACATGGAATTGTAAGGCATGACTAAAGCTGTGGAAAGACAACGCCTTTGCTTTTAACCACTATTCTGGATAAGAGTGCTTTTGTGAAGCTGTGGAAATGGCCAAGCCAGGAATGTGCAGCTTTCGGGAGCAGGAGTTTGGATTCCAAAACTAGATAATAAGTTAGGCCTGGTGACAAGTTTGCACTCTCAGCTCTGGGGATTGGAGAAGGTTGGGTTCAGTGACCAGTCAGATTAGCTGACAAGATGAGCTCTGTACTTAGTGAGATCCTGCCTCAGAATGTGAGGTGGAGAGTAACAGAGGTAGAAACTTGGCATCACCGTTGCGTTCTCCACATACACACCCACACATGTTCACCTACATGCATGAATACATGTACACACATAGAGAACTTGTGTGTGTGTGTGTGTGTGTGTGTGTGTGTGTGTGTGTGTGTGTGTGATCAGTGTCATATATTTTCAATGAGGAAATATTTAATAAACTTTGAGGGTTGCTGGGCTGTGTATGAAAGCTAGGATGGCTCTGAGGGTCTGTAAAAATACTGAAGAAGCATCGGGAAGAAATGAGCTGATATAAGCATTGTGGGTTTAGGCATATTTGGGTGGGACAAGTCCATCTGTTTGCCTTTAGTCCTGCTCTTCCTCCTTCTTTCTCCTCCTCCTCCTCCTTCTCCTCCTTCTCCTTCTCCTCCTCCTCCTCCTTCTCCTCCTTCTCCTTCTCCTCACTACCTCTTTAGACCCTGAATTCTATACAATGATTAATTGTTGCTATTATTAGTCCTCAGTGAAAATTCTGGTTAAGGAGATGTTTTATTGGTGATCCCTGTTAAACTATAAAAGCTAAATAATTCAATCATTAATTCCCATTGTGTCGGCAGCATCGGTCACTGCACAGTGATCAATTGTAGCCCCTTAACATTTCATACATGCTTTATTTGACTTAAAATGAGAAGGATTAGCAAAAGCAAGTGAAAGGAGAAAAAATTTTAAACTTATACAAAGGCTGATCTCCAGAGCCTAATCTGTCCAATTTGACTTTGTACTTGATTTTTTTTTTTATTGTTATATGTATGGTGTGTGTTTCAGTCAGGGTTTCTATCGTAACCAAGAAGCAAGTTGGGGAGGAAAGGGTTGATTCAGCTTATACTTCCACATGCTGTTCATCACCAAAGGAAGTCAGGAGTGGAACTCAAGCAGGTCAGGAAGCAGGAGCTGATGCAGAGGCCATGGAGGGATGTCACTTACTGGCTTGCTTCCCCTGGCTTGCTCAGCCTGCTTTCTTATAGAACCCAGGTCTACCAGCCCAGGGATGGCTCCACCCACAATGGGCTGGGCCAGGGATGGCACCACCCACAATGGGCTGGGCCCTCCCCTTTGATCACTAGTTGAGAAAATGCCTTACAGCTGGATCTCATGGAGGCATTTCCTCAACTGAGGCTCCTTTCTCTGTGATAACTCCAGCTTGTGTCACGTTGACATGCCAAAACAGCCAGTACAGTGTGTATATGTGTTCATGAGTGCAAGAGGCTGACTTTGGGAGTGGGTTTGCTCCTCCCAGGTGTAGAGGCAGGAGCTTTCCTGTTGGTTCTGCCAAACTGCATGATCTCGTACACTGCCTCCTCCCATCCTACTGCAGGAGAACTGGGGTTATGATTTCTGACACTGCATCCAGCTTTTCACCTGGGTTTGGGAACCATCTAAGTCCTATTGATGTAAAGAGACACCACGACGCACAGGTTAGTTTGCTCAGCTGGTGTTTTTGGCCTTGCTTTGGTCCAGTATTTTCTACTCATGCTTCCTTTCCTCCTTTTTGGAATTCTAGTGTAGAGCTTATGCCATGGAATGTTGTAAGTTTGTAATCAGCTTTTTCAGTTTGATTTTATAGGAGTTACAGTGAAGAGATTGCCTTGAGTATCAGAAGAGGCTTTGGACTTTGGACATTTAAACAGGGTTGAGACTGTTAGACTATGGGGACTTCTGAAGTTGGACTAAATACATTTCTGCACTATGATATGGCTACAAGCCTATGGGTAGGATGGAGGTGAATACAGTGGTTTGAATAGAAGTGGCCCCTATAGGTTCATAGATTTGAATGTTTGGGCACCAGGGAGCAGCACTATTAGGAGCTGTGGCCTTGTTGGAGTAGGTGTGGCACAGTTGGAAGAAGCATGTCCCTGGGGGTGGACTTTGAGGTCTCAAATGCTCAAGCCAGCCCTAGTGTCTGTTTCTCTCTTTTCCTGTTGCCTGCCAATCCAAATATAGACCTCTCAGCTATCTTTCCAGCACCATATCTGCCTGTGTGCTACCATGTGCTTCCCACCATGATGATAATGGACTAAACCCCCGAACCATAACCCAAGTTAAAATTTTCCTTTATAAGAATTGTAGTGATCATGGCATGTCTTCAGAGAAAGAGAAGCCCTAACAACGATACATGTCAACTCTTATAAAGGAAAGCGTTTAACTGGGGCTAGCTTACAATTTCGGAAGTTTTATCTATTATCATCTTGGCAGGAAGCATGGCAGCACACAGACAGACATGACACTGGAAAAATAGTTGAGAATCCTACACCTAAATCCCCAGGCAGCAGGAAGGGAAAGACACTGGGCCTGGCAGGAAGAGAAACCCACCCCCAGTGACGCATTGCCTCCAAAAAGGCCACAGCTCTTAATCCTTCTCAAGTAGTGTCACTACCTGATGGCTAAGCCTTCAAATCTATGAGCCTATGGAGATTGTTCCTATTCAAACTACCACAGAGATTCAAACTCCGGTCATCAGGTTTGTTTAGAAAGTGCTTTTACCTGCTAAGCCATTTCGCCAGACCCCATATTTTTATTTGGGAAAGAGTTGTTTCTTTGTTTTGTTTTAAATACGATATCTGTATTGACTTTAAAAGAATACCATAAGAGTATTTTGATCATATTTACCCCTATTCTTTCCAAGTTCGCCCCTGTACTTCTAACTTATGTCATGACTATCACACTAAGTCCAACACACTCATGGGTATGGGGCCATCCACTGAAGAATGGCAGGCCTACTAGAGGACACACCCTTAAAGAAACTGACTCCAGGTCCCCCAGAAGCCAATCAGGCATGAGGATTAATGAGTCCCACCCCTCCGTGTTAGAATCTGGCGGCTTGACCTTGTGCAGGCTTGGTACAAACACAGTTGCTGAGGTCTATGAGTATAAGAGTCCTGTCATGTCAGAAGACACAGGTTTGCTTGGGTCCTCCGTCCTTCCTGGTTCTGACTCTGACCACCTCTCTGACCCATCTTCGGTGTGGTCCATAATTTTTAAAAGCTAAATATCCAAGACTGGCCTCAAGTGTCTGATCCTTCTCCTTCTTCCTCTTCAGTATGGCTGACCTGCCAATACAACTTTTCGTGTTTGTCTGTAGCCATAATACTTTAAAAATAAAGTCAGTGATGATTTACTCTTTCCTTTCTCAGAAAAAAAAAAGCAGTGAGTTTCATCTTCAAATGTCCTTGCAGAAAGAAATGGAATTATTGCCCAAATAGACAACCCAGAGTTGTTCTTTTAACGTGAAGTGGAGAATTCATCTTAGTGAGGACTACTTTCAACTACACTTGAAAGTAAGACTTCTATAAAAGTCCAATTTTTAAAAAGTGGTTTCTATCTCACCAAAATAGATCATTGCCTCCAACTCGTCTTGATGAGAGCCTACTCAGACACAGCATTTATACCCTCCTTAGTAGTATATGGAACTGGCTGTATGTTTTACCTCATGCTGAATCAGAGAGTTCTAAATCTGTAAGGACCTTTTTCAGTAATTAGGAAAACGAAAACTCCAGAAGACAGAAAAAAACCATCACTAGCCTTATATGGGCCCTGTGTGTGAAATGCCCACTCAGTGGGATGTCTTAGTACTGGAAGTACTGACATTTCTGACTAGATAATATTTTATTGTAGAGGGCTGTCCTATGCCTATGGAATATTAGGCCTCTTTAGTCTATTCCTAGATGCCAGGAGTATACAACACCCATGCTGTAACACACACATACACACACACACACACACACACATATACACACACACACACACACACACACACACACACACACACACACACACATACCCCATGAGAATATCCTTCAGCTCTGCCAGCCAAAATAGCACGAGGAATTGCCAAATGTCTCCTGGGTGGCATTTGAGAACATCTGCCATAAAACCCTTTTAACACATTCCCCATGTCAAGAGTAATAGTGTGATGCTTAGTTAACAGATGGAAAGACTGAGTCTCAGAAGATTAAATAACTCACTCCTGCTCATAGAGATAATACAGAACAGAATCAGGACTCATCAGCACTACTGAATTCCATGTGCTGATCATAGAACTATCAACAGACACATCTTTACCCACAACACCAGGCATTTTACATGTAAATCCTTATAAAACTCTCCTATCCACTGCAAGAAGAAGGCACAGTCATGACTTCTGGGTTCCATGGAAGCAAACAGTTATCAAGTCTTTATAGTCTTGGCCAAGGTCACACAGCTAAGAAACTGCAGTTTTGAATTGGACAGTTTGCATTCTCAATAGCATTGTTCAAAACTACGGGCTTGCTACACTGTGCTCTCTGCCAAGGAAGGGTGGGAGGGCAAGGGAAACATCCAAATTCTCACACACTGTTGTGTGGAGGCAGTCTACCACAGGCTGAAGAGCAGGGCCTCAAAACCTGCTCTCCAAATGATTCCCCGTGTGACTATTGACAAGTTCTGAATATTATCTGAGCCTTGAGTTTCATTCCCCTCATCAATAGAAATGAGCCTAATGTTTAGGATTATTATTTTATTAATGATCTTATTCATTTACATTTAAAATTATATCTGCCTTCCCAGTTACCCCTCTACAAACCCCTCATCCCATCCCTCCTCTCCCCCTCCATTTTGCCTCTATGTGTGTGCTCCTCTCCCTCCTCAATTACTCCTACCTCACTGCTCTAGCATCCTTCTACTCTGGGCATCAAACCTCCACAGGACCAAGAGCCTCCCCTCCCACTGATGTCTGACAAGGCCATCCTCTGCTACATATGTATCTGGAGCCATAGCTCCCTCCATGTGTACTCTTTGGTTGGCGGTTTAGTCCCTCTGGTGGTTCAGTTAAATGATATGGTTCTTCTGAGATTTTAATCCCCTCCCACTCTGTCAGTCCTCCCCCTAGCTCTTCCACTGGGGTCTCCAGGTTAAGTCTGATGGATGGCTGTGAGTATCTGCATCTACATTGCTCAGGTGCTGGTAAAACCTCTTAGGGAGCAGTCATACCAGGCCCCTGTTGGTAAGTGCTTCCTGGCCTCAGCAATAGTGTAGGGGTTGGTGTCTGTTAAGTGAGGTAGTCTCTGGATGGCCTTTCCTTCAGTCTGTGATCCATTTTTTGTCCCTGCCTTCCCTTTGGACAAGAACATTTCTGGGTTAAAATTTTTGAGATGTGTGGGTGGCCCGGCCTCTCAACTGTGGGCCATACCTATCTACTGGGGGTGGTCTCTACAGATTCCATCTGCCTTTTGTTGGGTATTTCTGCTAAAGTCATCACTGTTGGGTCCTGGGAGCCGCCTGTTTCCCTCTAGTCTGGGACTTTCGAGTGGCTGCCCATTATTATGATAAGAAAATAATTTGTTGCACTGAAAATGTATAGGACACAGTTGAGGAAGGGCTGTAGAGGGTAAAAGTGCTGACTCCCATCACTAAGGAAAAATGCATGGGTCCAAGTACCTGTACCTCAGCCAACGCTTCTGTGCATACACTACACATCACATATGCATAAAATGATTGGGGGAGACTGAGCACATGGGGAGTGGTCAATAAGAAAGCTAATAACTGCTATTATTGCTATTGTTACTTCTCGGGAGGAACTGAGCCGGCTGCATTCTGAATGCATGCAGAGCTAAATACTATGGAAACAGATAATAAGAGAAATCAACCTGCAAGGAAAATACAATTGAAATGCCAGAACAATCCCTAGGCAGCGTGACAAGATTGCATTTACCTGCTGTTCCATATGTTAGCTTTTAAAGAAAAAAGCCCACGATAACTCATGTTTGTCATTATATTTTTAAAAAACACACCACTTTGACTTCATGTGGGTAAATGTGATGGAATATACGTACAGTACAAATTGCACTCTCAGGGAACTGAATCACATTGGCCAATTTTCTAGATTTCTTGTCATCGGTTTTGTCTGTCTCGACTCTGAAGACTTGGGGGCGAATATGAAAACAACTTCTGTTGCTAGGAACATTTCAGTAAATGAAGATACACCTCTGCCCACAGAGGTGCTCCCATGACAAATCCTCCTGCTCCCCTAAAAACCAAATTATACACGGATGTCTGGCTGGATCTAAAGATGTTTGTCAAAGCTATAGTGATTTCAGTTCTGAATGTAGTTACAGATGCTAAACACAAGGGCGAAGGGGGAGGGTGCGGGATAATACCTACTCTCTCTCAAGGCAGCTTCAATTCTGCATCTGAGCATGCTAGATTTTCCTTTCTCCATATGCAGGTTGGTCAGATGTTCTAAGAATCACATGGAAGTCTGGGTTTAATGGCTAGGGTGTCAAGGTTTAGCATTAGAAGTCATATTAGTTGTATGATTAAGTTATCTCTAGATGAAATCTGTAGGACTAGTAAGTGTACCATCCTCTGCTGGCTTGTTCTGCCTCCTTCTGACTTGGTAGATTAAACGTAAAGGGGTAATACATTTGAAAAGCGCTAGAGTTTATATGAGACTAGTCAGACTAATCTTTTAGGGAAACGATCAGGCTAATTCATCTGAGAAACAATAGAGCATAGCGGTCAACGGGGGGGGGGGGGGGGCTTCAGAGTTTCTGGACACGGCTTCAAACCCTGCTTCTGTCATTTAACTGCAACAAAAGCATCTTGAAGATGGAGGCATTAATTTTGAATCTCTGTGATAGGATACACGTAGTCTATCATGGTATAGATGTCAGGGCAGCAAAAGTTTAAGATCCTGTTGTATCTGCAGTCAGGAAGCAGAGGGCAATGAATGCCACCCACAGTTAGGATGAGTTTTCCCACCTCAGTTAACCTAATCTAGAACTGCATTGCAGACATGCCCAGACATTTGTCTCCATGGCAATTCTGGTTCCTGTTTCATGGGCAATCAATATCCACCACCTCAGTGGGCCAGTCAGGAGGTAACTTGTTTCTAACCAAAAGAATAAAGCAAAGGATGATGGGATGTCACTTCTGTGATAAGGCTACACAAGAGCTCATTCTGCCCTTGGCTGGCTTTGATAAAGTGAGCCTCCATGTGTAAATTTCTGTGCTCAGAAGAACTGTGGACAGGGAGCCAACCGGTGACTAAGGATCTGAGTGCAGCAATGCCCGGAAAACTGAGAGCATCCAACAACCTTGTGAGTGAGCCTGAAAGCAGATCTGCTCCTTATCAAATCCTAACACAAGACCTCAGCCCTGACTGCTGCCTTGATCTCAGCCTCCTGCAAGCCCACGGACAGAACAGAATGATGATGTATGCATGTAATCCCAACACACTGCAACCTGAGGGGCTGTTTGCAGCCAGCTAGCGTCACATAGCAAGACCCCGTTTTTAAAACTTAAATGCATTAAATAGGAAAATAAATAACTAGCAAATAGATATGTGTTGTGTTAAACTGCTAAATCCTGCTGCCTTGTTCTGGAGCAGGTTACTAGTACAGCAGCTGTGCCATCTGGATGGGTTGATAGCATCTTCTCTGAAGGTGGGAGTGAGGATGCTTAGTTGTTAGATGAGGGAAGCATCCATAAACTGAATGCTTAATGCCGTAGCTAATACCTTGTAACTTCAAACTATAATGTTTTAGTTACAACATTCTGTATTCACAATACATGTCCATCTCTGGATAATCAATGTGATGTATGGGGATTTTAAACATAAAAGCCAATGATTAGAAAGCACATTTCAGGTGATTCTATGCTACCATTGTATACAGTCTGGCTTCTGCTGCATGACCCCTGTATCCTGAGGGTGAGGGAGACAGGTGTGTGTGTCTTGTTGCCAGGGGAAGGGAGCCAATGGAAACAGAAATGATGCAGAAAATCCCAACAGAGAAAGGAGCATATGGTCTTAGCCACTCAACTGTTTCCCCCATGGCTTGTAGGTAGTTTGGCAAATGCGTGGGGAATTAAGAAGTACTGTGTGTCATTGGTGGGAGAGCAATCTTCAATACCATGGCCTTTTTCTAAGAAGTTATCTCACAAGGGCACCAGAAGTTGTTTCTAGTAGCTCCATTCATGGACAGGAGCGAGAAATGATTGGTAATTTATTTTCCAGTTTATTGGTAAATTTATTTAACCATTTGACCTACAAACATGGAATGCTTATATAATTCTACTCAAAACTATAGCATTTTGAGACAATTTTAAAATCCAAGTGGGATTGTGAATCAGCTGAACTTTCACCTCACATGCACGCACAAAGATACTTACACATATAGTCATATCTCTATATCAATAGGTTTCATACCTTCAGACTCAACCATAGGTCAAAATACTTGAATTTTGTGTCTATTGCACACATACAACCCTTTTTATTGTGAGTCCTAGACAATGCATTATAATAGTTATTAATTAACCTAGAAATGATTTAAAGTGTAGGAGAGCATGTGTGGAGGTCACGTGCAGAGCTAGGTCACCATGCATAAAATCAAGTGTCCACAGCTTGGAGCTCTTGTTGGGGAAACAGGGGGCCAACTACCTGAGAATTTTGATGCATGAATATGTGTCTTATAGCACTCCTCTCTTGCCTTGTAAGCATTTTATTGGATTAAAGTTTTTGACACTTTCACATATACTGTGCTGTGATTGCATTCATCATCCCTACTCTTCTCACTCCCCTCCCCCTCCTTCCAGCTAGTTCCCACTTTATCCTCATGTTCCCCCCCCCCATTTCTGTGCAGGCAGTCACAGATGCTGTGTGTCCAGAATCCCAACAATCCAGTTGCATCTAGAAGGCACAACCCCACTGCCCTCCTCCCCATTCTTCAGCTCCTACAGACTTCCACCCTCTTCTGCACTGTCCCATGGACCTCTGAGGGGGTGACCGAGACTGAGATCGACACTAGTCTTTTAGTATTAATGCACATTTTAAGGGACAACTCAATGACATGTCCATTTGGCAAAACGTCAGCGGTAAATTCTCACAGCACTGTAACCTCCACAGATATGGGCTTTTCCACAGCGCCAGGCATGCACTCCCTCCTGTGAAGTGTGCCTCAGATTCCTCCTGCTGAGAGGTGAGGAAGCTGGCCACCCCCACGCAGCCCTATCACCATTGCACCACAGGACACATGTAGCCAGGCCCTTCAGTAGTTCCCTGACGGTTAAGAATGTCAAACACTTTTTAAAATGCTGTTCGTATTTCATAGTCATCCACAGTTTATCTTTTGTGAACTCTGTCCGATTTCACAGCCAATTTTAAGTTGATATTTATTTTCCTTTGTAGAATTATTTATTATTAGGGGGACATACATACCACAGCATGCACGTGGAAGTAATTGTACTTTTGTGAACCCATGTTCCTCCCGCCATGGAGTTTCAGGGGTCAGACTCAGACTAACAGGATCACATGAAAGCACTTCTATCATGAGCCACACCCCTTAGCTGTCTGTCAGGCACAAAGCAGGCTCAGATTTCTCTCCATTCTATAGGCTCCCTCATTGTTGAGTAGACTCTTTCTCCTTCTATTCTAACTGATAATTTTGCTGAGTTCACTGGTCTCACTTGGCACCTATGTCCTCTGTGGTTATATTCAAATGCACTACTCCAAGCCTTGCTGACTTTTAAGGTTTTTATTGAGAAGTAAGTAGTTATTCGCATGGTCCTGTATGTAACCTTTTGTTTGTATGTGGTTTGATGTTTCTCTCTTGAAGCTTTTAATGCATTTTCTTTGTTCTGCATATTCAATGTTTTACCACAACATGACAGAAGGCATTTCTTCTCTGTCCTGTCCATTTGGTGCTTTGTATGTCTCTTAAATGTGGATATGCATCTCTTTCACTACATTTGGGTTATTTTCTTCTTTGATATTATTGAAAATATTTTTTGTGCCTTTAGCATAGAAATTTTCTCTTTCTTCAGTGCCCACAAGTCAAAAGTTTGATTGTTTTCCTCATATCCCCAAATCCCATTTGTTATTTACAGCATTTTAAAAATTTATTTTCTTTGCCTATTATACAATTCCTCTCTTCGCTTACAATGCCAATATTCCATCTTTCACATCATCCACTCCATTAGCAAGGCTGCCACCGAGTCTTTTAGTTTTGTTATATTTTTCTTATTCCCAGCCTTGTTTAGATTGGCATTTCTTCCATGTTTCTCTTTCTTGACTTCAGTTTTTCTAAACTGTCTTTCTTATTTCCATTAAGATACTTGAGTTCTCTTTGAGTTCACTGAGGGATTTTATCCTACCCTCATGGCGAGGAGTTTATTTGTGTCCCCTTCAAAGTCTCTGAACAGATTTATAACCTTAAAATAATGACTGGAGTTGAGTTTGGTTAAGTTATTGAGGTCCTTACAATGGAATTGATGACCCGTGAGGCAGCCACTGCTGTTTGCCTCAGGACGGTGAACATCAGTAAGTTTAATCGAGAAGAAAACTCAATTTGATTTCTCCTGTATTGACTAAGGGCTTCTAGTGTTCTGATGGTCTGTTCCAGATTCTTGCTATGCTCTAAGCTCCCTGAGAGCTTGTATCTCTACAACGAGCTAAAACTATACATTAGACAGGTACTTGAATTGAGAGGACTAGTTTAAGGTGAAAATTTCTATTTTCTCACTGAGAAAGGAGGTAGGACCTTTATATCACCAAACTCAATAAATGTAAAAATACTAAGATGCATCTTAGGTAGATGGAGTCACTACTCATGGTTTAAAACCTAAAACGATTGGGAAGTAACCAGATCTTATGGCCATCTTTAAAAGATAATCATCTACAAGGGAGTGTTTGCACAATGCAAAGCTAGAAATGGAGACAGGTGGATGAACCGGAACCCACAAGGACTGATTAAATTCAAGCTACTAGACGAAAAGGGTCAGCATTCTGCCTGCCTCTCTGCCCAAGGGGCCTGCAGTTTGTGCCCTGCTAAAAGGCCATTGGTGACTTTCAGATCAACAACCACAAGTCATTTATTGAACAATTACTATATGTAATGATATGTGTCTTAAACACACCATGTCACCAAATCCTCCAAACAACTCTGTAGTTAAACGTGACTAGTACTAGTTTACAGGTGAGACAGAGCTCTGTGTAATGAATGACCTCATCTCCGTTCACAGTGCCTACAGCAAGAAGAACGAATGTAGTCGTGTGATCTGAACTTCCGGTTCTGTGACTCTGCAGCCCAGAGGTAAGACAACTGCTGTTTGATCATTAAACAGGGGTGTCAAATTCTCAAAGATGAGTCTTAAAAAACCCATGTTGGTGGTGGTGATACATGTCTGTGTTCCTAGTGCTTGGGAGGCTGAGATAGGAGAACTAATTGAACTCAGGAATCTACTAAAAGGTAGACAAGAAAGGAAGTTAGCCTAGAAAAATTCTAAAGAGAGGCAGTGTGGAAACTGACACCGAAGTGGGAAAAACAGGAAGAGAGCTTTCAGCTCCGCCATCTTGGGAAATGACCTTGGACTCTGTGAACTAAACTTTGAAAAGGATTACATGGCATATGCCTGTAACTTCAGCACCCTGGGGAAGAGAGGATGGAAGGCCAGCCCATGCTTCTCACTGAGATCTCAACACAAAGAGCTCTCTTCTTGTTGCTCCTCCTGTTTTTATGCACAGAGACATTTCCAGCTATAAAAAAAATGTATTCGTATACTTTTATGCAAAAATGCTGAAAATTTGTACATTTATCTTTGTTTTTTAAAATAAAGTAAAAAAAAAAAAAAAAAAAAACCAACTGCTGGCCGAGTGCTACCTGCACTGGAGAACCAAAGGCAGGTGAATCCCTGGGGTTCACTGGCCAGATGTAGCCTGCTTGGTGAGCTCCAGGCCAGTGAGAGACCCAGTCTCATAAAAGAAGTATGGCAGTCCACGAGGAATGACACAACTGTTGACCTCTGGCCACACATGCACACACGTTCACATACATGAACACAAACAGGTATAGATACACATGTACACACAAGCATGGCAGAGAGCAAATGTGTAAAAGTGAATACCCTGTGCCTTTTCTAGACTTCCCTCTGCCCCTGGCCCCAACCACCCCCTGTGCAAGTCAGGACTGAGCAAAGGTGAGAGATATTTGTACCCAGGGCACTGAAGAGACACACTTACATTCCGTTTTCTGTAAGGATGTTGTCCTTTGTCCCAGACAACACTAACTTGAGATACCCCCAACCCCCAACTCTGGGATTTGGACATTTTAGAAGCAAACTCTCTTTGGTCTGTGCTGAAAGCAGGTGTTGTACTCACAGATGGGCTTATTTGAAGGTCATTGCCCATGTGATGATGGAAGCTATCGGGCCACCGAAGGCGACAGGATGAGCAGTGCCTCTCAGTTTAACTTCAAAGGCCGAAGCTGAGCTGAGGTCCCCCTGACCAGGAAGAGGTCGGTTTCTTTTCCATGTTCAGCTGACTGAATGAGGCCTATGGTGGTTAATACTGGTTGCCAAGTTGATAGAATCAAGAACTGTGTAGAAAGCAAGCTTCTGGGTATGGGGGTCCAGCCTCTGCCTGGGAGGAGGATAAAAAAGAGGGGGCGGTTGGCGCAATGCTGATTCAGTGACTTGGAGTCAATAGTGGAGCAGCTGTCAGTTCAAGAGCTCTCTCTGCTCCCAGGATTCTTGTCCTTCTCCTTTCTCCCTCTTTTTCCTTCTTCCTTTTCATTCTCTTGCCTTCTCTGGATCAGAGAACTGGAACCCAGCCTTTTATTTACTAAAGCTACATCATCAAGGCTTTGAACATTGTTAATAACTTTTAAAAAAGAAATCCCTAAATTTGCATACATTCTATGAATTCAGAATCATTAGTTCTAACCTCTGACTCCTTAGGACTGAAACTAAAGACAACACAAAAGCACATTTCCTTATAGTTTTACGCAGCCTGTTCCTCATGGGCAGCTGGGCACAGCTCTTATGGTTTCCTGGTACAGCAGACAGCAGCCGTTAGAACAGAAAGGTGACAGATTACTAAGGACAAAATAATTTCCTGCAAAATTCTTAAATTTATGCAAGTAAAGTCAGCATTGTCGTCTTCAATCTTTCAAGTATCTAGGAGAACAAAGTACATCAGTACATCATTTTCAATTCTCTCATCTTTGTTTCCTGGCAACTCCAAGGCCTCATGGATTCTCTCCTTCTAATACTGTTCGTTTCTAGCTCATATACCAGCCTTCCTCCCATAAGATAAACCCATCTATCATGGCTTGTTTTCTATAGATTCCTCTTTCTTTTCCTGTCCATGCCTTTTCTTCTTCAGACCATCTTAACTCTCTGTCCTTGATGTCCCCAAATTCACCCTGGGGTCAGCAAATGGACCAAAGAGTACGTGTATCCAAGTTCAAGGCCGAGTCTCGAAATGAGCAATTTCTACAAAGGATCATATAGGCTTTCAAGGCCCCTGTGGTTATGTTGTCTAGATCTTCTCCCATGGCCCCAAAGGCCAAGAGGAAGGCCTGTTCTTCGTCCTCCACAGCCTCATGGCCACCTTCATTCCTCATTCCTGAGAACCACATCGGTTCCATTTATTATGAAGTGATTAGCTCTGAGAAATGGGGGCAGTATATTCCCCAGAAAGAAAGACTTTCTGTAAAAATAGAAGAGACGGCAGGTCAGCTTCAGGGCAACGGCAACCACCAGCACATGACACGGGGACCAAGAGGCTGGTGATCCTGCCAGGGCTAGAATTTTGTCACACCTCCCTTTATGCAGCCATGCTGGGCCTGGCGTCTGGGCATGTCTGTGTAGGGTTCTAGAGGTTAATGGAGGTGAGAAGGCAGAACTAAGCTGAATGCTGCACATTGTCATCTATGGGCTTAACCTTGGACTGAATAAGGAGGACAAAGTGAGCTGAGCATGAACATTCGTCCCTCTCTGCTTCCTGACTGCAGGTGCTGTGACCAGCTGCCTCGTACACCTGCATTTCCCTTCCTCAGACTGAGAGTCAGACGTACATTTATTTACCTAAATTGCTTTTTGTCTTGGGTATTAGTCACATTCCTGCTGTTGTGATAAACCACCATGAGCAGCAGCAATTTATAGAAGAAAAAATTTATCTAAGCTTACAATTCCCAAGGCACATCATGGCAGCAGGCAGCAGGGAACAAGCAGGAGGCAGCAGGTACCATGGCAGGAACAGCTGTGTTCGAGCTCACATCTGGAATGATAAGCTGGAAGCATAGCACACTCAGAATAGTGCAAGCATTTAAACTATCTGAAAACATCTCCAGTGACATACTTCTTTGAACAAGGTTGCATCTCCTAACCCCCACCCCCAACAGTGCTATCAACTGGGAACCAAGAATTCAAATGCCTGCGATTTATGGAAGACATTTTTTTTTTTAATCCAAGCTATCTCATCCAGTCCTTGTCAGAGCAAGGAGAAAAGTCACTGAGGTGGTTTGAAAGGGAATGACCCCCACAGGCTCACAGATCTGAATGCTTGGTCATCAGGAAGTGATACTATTTGACAGGAATTAGGAGGCGTGGCCTTGCTGGAGTAGGTGTGGCCTTGTCAGAGGAAATGTGTCACTGAGGGTAGGCTTTGGGGTTTCAAAAGCTCAAGCCAGGCCCAGTGTCTCTCTCTTTCTGCTGCCTGAAGATCTGAATATAGGACCCTCATCTACCTTTCCAGCACCACCGACTGACTATGTGCTCCCATGAACATTGCCATTGAGATGATGGACGAAACCTCTGAAACTGTAAGAAGCCCCAGGTACAGGCTTTCCTTTGAGGAGCTGCTGTGGTCATGATGTCTCTTCACAGCAGTAGAACACTGACTAAGACAATAAGTAATGCAAGGTCCACCACACTATGGAAAATAAACATGCAAAATAAAAAACTCATTCAAAATCAAGTCAGAAATAACCAGAGTAAAGCTTGACCTGGCCCTACAGCGCAAATGCAGTGGCCTAACATTAACCATCAGAGAGCCTCCCCAGAAACACTGCTGACATCACAACAAGGCACGTTTCTGTATATCAGGCCTCACCTTCTGCTTATCTGAAATCTAGAATGTTTCTATTGGTTCTAGCCCCAGGAACCTCTCAGAAGAGCTGTCACTGCTGCCGCCCAACCTACATCCTGAGGACAGGAAAGTCCATTTTCCTGGACAGAGACCTTAATACCGTTTGTCTGAGAAAGGGACAGCCAAACAGAGTATCCATTCCATCCCCCAATAAGGGTGATAATGGGGTGTGGTGGCAGACCAGACAGTCACCTTTCTATCCCTCTCCTCCTACCCCACTCCTGGTAATAGTTTTCTTTTTGTAAAGACCACACTTCAAATGTGCTGTGAAAATACGAACTAGATCTACATATGTAATGAATTGAGAGACTCGTGGTTACAAACATTACTGTTTGAGAAGTAGGCGAGGGCTAGGCCCCTCGGAAACATTGGGGCTCCGACTCAGATCCCTCCTTACACCCAGGCTGTCTGTGGCAAACAGAGGCAGGCTGCTCAGTAACAGTCATTACGGCTAATGTACTGTGGTTACTTACTACTTGCCACTGGAACGGTTACTTCAAACAGCTTGACATACAAATCCATTGGGTACTTGTTACTTTGCTCACAGCTATGACAGAAACAACTTAACGGAGTAAGGTTTTCTGTTGCAGACGCTTGCACATGTGCTTGGTCAAAATATCACAAAGGAATGTGGCAGAGGAGGTGTCACCGCACAGAGGACAAGAAGCATGCTGTAGCAGGAAGTGTTTAGGAACAAGATTATCTCCAAGACACACCTTCCAAAGATCTTTCTCCGACCTGGCACCACCTTCTAAAGATCTATGAACCTCCAGAAAAACACTGCTATTTGTTAAACTTTCAAACCCAGATGTGGCTGAGGTGCCAATTTAACGCATCAAAGCGGACCTGGCATCCAAGTTCTTCCAGCAGCCCTCAGTTTCTGTTATAGGGCATGGCTGGCATCCCAGCCCATTACTTTGAATGCCCCAGTCCAGAGGCTGGGCTGCCCTTCCCCCAGAGGCTCTTCCCTATACAGTCCAGACATTTTGGTTACCACCATTTTTGTGCCTTTGGCCTCCTGGGCTGCTGTACCTGGCTCCCTTCTCCCCTCTTTCTTTCCCCTCCCCCTCTTCCCACTTGTCCCAGTTTTGGCTTCTCATAGATGTCCCTACCTCTGGCTGTGCTCTCCCACATGTCTACAATAAACTTTCTCATGTGCAAGTTATAGCATCATCTAATTTTCTCACCAACCCAATAACCTTATGTGTTCTAATTGTTCTTGTTTGACAGGTAGGGAAACTGAGGTGCAGAGAAACTAATTTCTAGGATCATACCTTCAGTAAGTGGTTGTATTAGGATAAACTCAAGTAGTTGAGACGTGAGCTCGTTTGCATTTCTGTTCTAAATCGCTAGGACTTGTGTCTGACTCTAGTTCAAGGTCATGACACAGTCATCCTAACTCCATTAACCACACACACATTTCAGGCTTACACGTGTTGAGAAGAAAGTTTACCAACTTGGCAAATCCTAGGAATTCCCCTGCAGTGTTTAACAAAACTATCCTCTTCTTGGAGATCTGAATTCAACATTTCCACTTTGAAATCTGGATTGGTAGCAAGTCTGAGGGCTGTAGTTCAGCATAATGGCTTTTGAGTTGAACAGATTCCATTTTGACTTGCCACCCTGTAACTCTTAGCTCTCAGGAGTTGTGTCTCTTTCTGAGCGTCAGCTTCCCCAAGATGACGGGAGCAATGAGACAGGGAGTTAAACGCAAAATTCTTCGGGCAATGCCTGCTGCATAGCAAGAGAAAATAAAAATCAGTGACAGAGTAACAGTGACAATGTCTAGGCAGTAAGATGTCTTAAAGGCTCTTGAGATTATGGTGGGCAGTTTGGAAGGGTTGCAACATAAAACTTATATCAAGTTGAAATGGAATTTCAGATAAACAATATTTTAAAAGTAGCTGCATAAGTATCTCCCAAATACTGCACAAGATATACTTATGCTAACCCCCCCCCCCCTTTTTTTTTTTTTTTTTGCTATTCTTGTTAACCTGAAAACCCAAATGAAAACCCAAATTATGAAGCGGCCCTATGCTTGTTAAATAAGACAACTCCAGGCCTCAAAGCCTCAACACCCAGTCAGTTCCAGTGCAAATTGGACTCTGATCAGGCACAAGGGTCGATCCCAGAGGGGTGACAATCCTTGTCCGGCCCAGGCAGTACTAGCAGCACCCGGAGCGGCCCCGCCCCGCCCATCCCTCCCGGAGCCTAGGACGGGTTCCAGAAGCTGTTCCAGGCGGGGCTGTCGGGTGGTGAGAAGTTGCTCCCTCCTCCCACAGAACGCGCCCAGGCAAGGCGAGTGGCTCGCCATGACAGCTGCGGAGGCGGCGGATGTTTTCCACAGAGCCCGGGGCAGGACCCTGGACGCGTTTTCCTCAGGTACTACTACTGCTCGGCTCTTCACTCGGGAAGGGGGATTCCAGAGCTGCAGAACCTTCAGCGCAGGGAACCTTCCGGTCGCGGGAGCGCACTTCCAGCCGGACCACTTCGCGGGTGCATACGGCACCGGGACCGTTGTAGTAGTTGCGCCTCCCTCGCGGTGCTGGGTTCTTCGTTGGCCTTGACCTGACCTTGCAAACATCAAACTAAAAAACCTAATAGAAGTCGGGCGGAAAAGGCCGAGAAGTGAATAACTGCTTGGGCGCTGCCCCGAGGCCCGTCTTCCGACTTCCTCTGTAGAACGGGACCACTGCAAGCTTATGGGGGTGGGGAGCACCTGACAAGTGCGGGGCGTGTCAGAGGCCATTATTTGTAGTGAGACTGTATTTTATGTCCGTCTGTTTAAGGTAACCGTAGAGAGGGAAGGCATTCTGGTCCTGGTAGCGTTCTTGGACGTTGGTCTTAGATAATCTTGCCCCTCTGTCTTGTTTCAAAGGGAGGGAGCATTAACATCAGAATATTTCTGTAACCTAGGATGGGACACATGCTAGGTATTAAGCAAATGCTAGGCCTTGAGCTACTCAGAAGATTCGCAGTTGGTTCCTGTTTCCCTCTGTTTAGTTTGGATCTTTGGGGTTGATTCTTCTCTGGCACTTGGATTAGAACCACAGGAACGTTTACCTTTCTTATCTAGTTATCCAGCCTCTAATTTGCCTGAACTGCTCTGAAAAGAAGCAGGCTGGTTCCAAACCTTGGGGGACCTTGGCACCTGCTCTTCTCTGCTCCCATGGGCCCTAGGAACTAGGGACTAGAAAGTCTGGCACCTTCTCAGCCTTCGAATCCTATTTTCAAGTTCATCTCCCTCAGACTTACCTCTGCCTAACTAGCCAAAGAAGATTAATCCTACAGTTCTCTGCTAGGTCTTTGTTTCTTTTCCCTCTTTGCTATTCAAAGTTCGGCACAGGTGTGCACAGTCGATAGATGGTTGTCTGGGGAAAACCCAATCTTCAGTGGTACCATTTTCTACATATTTGAATGTGTCTTAGGTTTTTTCCCCCCAGCCTATATATTTCTGAGATGCATCCATGTTATTCTAAGTAGTTATTCTTCCTTCTGAACCGTATCCCATTGATTGAACATAGGTGTTGTATGTGTTGTTAATGGATGTGCTGAGTCTTCTCCAACTTGGTGTCTTTCTTCTCTTTGCTTCTCCACATTTTTCTTTGCCACCATGTTCTAGGAGTGACTGCCCTGGACTTGCAGCAATGAGCTCTTTGCCCTGTTCCTTAGATAGGCAGGAGAGCTGGGCAAGAAGATACTTAGCCAATGGGAAGCGTCTACAGGAGACCAGGGGGAGGGGAAACAATCACCCGAATGTTTATTCCTGAACTCCATGCCATTTCAGAGTTCTCGTTTGTAGGCCCTGCTTCTCCCAACAATCTTTATATTCTTGGACTCTATTCCCAGATCAGGGTGTCTGAGTGACAGTGCCTTCTGCCTTTTGGATGCTAAAATGTTCCTCATAGTTTCTTTATATACATCCCATCCCAAATAATCCCTTTAGGAAACGACTCAGGCATTTTTCTTAGTTTTAGTATGTTTACTATTTCTTCCTTGTCCTGCCTGGTAGTTACATGTTATTCATCTTGTAAAGAGTATTGTAGTAAGCCTTTTTGTATAACTGTCTTCCGTAAACACATGGGAGCATTTCTTTAGGAGCAGGGGTATGAGTTATAGGGTGTCATCATCCCCAGATTTGCTCCATTGCCTTCCAGAAGGGTTGTAACTGTTTATGTTCCCCCTGGCAGACTGGAAGAGTTTCCTGCTATAGGCTTCTTTCCAGTCTGAGAAATACCATGTTTTACTTATACTCTAGTAGTTGTGAAGAAAAGAGAAGGAAAGGGTGACATTCCCAGACCTCAGGCTCTAAATCTAGGCATGGAGTCATGGCACAAAAGTAGTAATCCTTGCCACCCAGTAGCCATCAGAGTGAGAGGAGTCAGGATGTGTGTACTGTCCTTGCTGGAAGAGGGGGCAGAGCAGCGACTGACATCAGAAAGTAAGGAATAGTATCAAATTTATGAAATGGATTTGAGATACCATTTGGAATCCTGAGTCCTGGGAAATTTAGGGAGGTGGGAGTGTGTGCCCTGCAGGGGGAGTAGACAGTGCTGCCTTAGATTTGGAAACATTCTGAAGGGGAACAGTGTTCCATTGTGGATGGTTCCTGTGCATTGTTGGTACTGTGTGTTCCTTAGCATGTGTTTCTATTCAGATGAGTGCAGCATACACTGAAGATTCAAAAGCAGAAATACCACAGAAATGTACATGGATATACTCAGACAGATGCTCCCAGGGCAGTCCAGTCACTGTAGAAAGTAGAGCCTAAGTCCATGGAGACAGATCTCACACCTCCTTCAAAGGAGTTCTGTTAACTCAAGTAGCTGTCCCAGATGTACACTTCACTCACCCCAGGAATTACCCACCCCAACCAAATGTGATTCCTGAGCGACAGAGCTTCTGTTCCTCCAGGCATTTGATGAGTGAGTCTCAGTTTCAACCATCCATTCCTCAGTAACAAAATCTGCTCTGTTGATGAGGGCTCACATTCTTAAGGCGTGTTCAGATGCTCATTTTAATTAGGCAAATTGGTAATTATAGGTCTTTGACACATATCCTAATTAGGACTCTCTTCAGCTAGCATGTAACTTCCTTCTCAGAGGTTTACCACATCTGTTCTGAAGAAATTCTGAAAGGGAGAAATCGGGACAAAGGTGCTTTTTAAAACTGTATTTGAGGGCTGGTGACATGGCTCATCGGGTAAAGGTGTCTGCCACCAAGACTGACAACCTGACTTTGATTACGGGAGCCCACGTGTTAGTAGAAGACCAACTGTCATAGGTTGTCCTCTGGCCTCCAGGTGAGTGCCATTGCATCTCTACACCCACACCCCACAAAATAAATAATAAAATTGAACTTAATTGTTCAAGGTCCCCAACTTATCCTATCAGGATATTTCCACCTCCTTGGGTAGCTTTCTTTAAAAGATTGTTTTGGGGACTGGAGAGATGACTGAGCAGCTAAGAACACCTCCATTTTGCTAGAGGATCTGGCTTCAATTCCTAGCATCCAAATCAGGTGGCTTACAGCCACTTGTAACTGTAGATCAAGGGCATATGACACCCTCTTTACTGGCACCCAGACACATGTGGTGTGCATTCACACAGGGAAACACAGAAATACAAAATAAAATAAATTTTAAAAGTATATTTTTAAAATAATAAAAGATCATTTCTCTGAACACCTCTGCAGCTGCCTTGTAGGAACTGATGGTTTTTGTTAGTTTTAAACATTTCTGTTTTCCTTGTAAATCCTCTCACTGGCGAGAGTAAGTGAATTCTCACTAGAAATAATCAAGTTTTAACAGTTGTAATAGGGCAGGAGATGAAGTGAACGCTTCAGGTGTACCTTCTCATTTAGGACAAATTAGTTCTTTCTCATTTGAAGAGGGATCTGTTCCATAAAAGCTGTGGGAGTGGACAGATTTGGCCCAGCAGCCTAAATCAATACTGGGTTTAATCACAGTAGCTGGACTTTGGTTGGTTGTGGAAGGCCCTGTGCTGATAACTGAGCTCTAAGCAGTTAACCAGGTGCGCTGTAGCTCAGTGACTGTAGCCAGTTACATTGTGTCCTGTTCTCGCTGCTGGCTCTACCGCTGCCTACTCACACGTCGGTATTGCTTGTTATGCGTTGATCAAATAACTGAGCGAAATTCAATCGGCCGAAGGAAGTTCCCTCTTGATAGTTCCTGTGACTAAACAGAAATGTTCCTTATTGTAATTACCAGCTATGGGATCTGGTGATCAGTGCACATTTACATGTTTTAAAGGCCATGCTTAAAAAACAGTTTTTAAATGAGTTTATTTGAGATAGGCTGTAGCTGAGGCTGATCTGGAACTAATGAGCCTCCTGCCTCAGTCTCCTTAGTGCCTGGATTCCTGCTGGGTACTTGATCGGGAACATAGTTACTGTAACATTCATTCCCATTGCGCTTACAGCTTGTTTTCAGTAATGCCCCAGAGTGATGCAGTATTGTGTCCTCCTGAAGGCTGTAGGTGCTCCCACCCCCACCCGTCACAGGTGTCCTGCACTCCTGTGCAGATAAGTCTTATTTGGACATTTCCTGTGAATAGAGTCATGAGGCTTTTTCCTGGTTGGCTTCACCTCAGAATGCTTCAGAAGACATCCACACTATAGCAGGCACCTAGTGCTTTGACCCCTTTACTGCATCAAACTTCATTGTGTGAATAACTAAATTTCTGTGTCCACTCATTGATAAACATCTGGATTTTTTATACTGATGGGTATTCATTAAGACATTGTTTAAACGAGTAGGTAATATGAACAGAGCGAGTCTTTATATTTTTGTCTGTTTGTGTATAGCATCTTTATAGCAGAGGTGTAGGTTTGGAATTTCTGGGCCATCCAGTAGCTGTACCTCCTGACCAGCAGTGCCTGGAGTTAAAAGCAACTCCAGGAAGAAGGGTTTATTTTGGTTCACATTCTGAGGTACAGTTCATGGCAGGGGCATGGGCGGAGGGGATCTCGGCTGTGGCAGCTGAGGGTACAGCAGGAAGCAGAGAGAGACACTGGATGCTGCCCTCCGTCCTCTCTCCTTCTTCAGTCAGCCATATTCACAGCTGGTCTTCCGTCGCCAGTAAAACCCTCTGGAAACACCCTCATAGACATGTACTTTGCACAGTAATTAACTAATTCCAATGAAGTTGATTAGCCACAACAAATAGGGTTGAGTTTTGTGTACTTAATGGTCACTGGTAGACCTCAGAAGAAATACTTACTAAGATCATTAGCTATTTTTAAATTGTGGACTTTTGTTTGTTTGTTTTTTCTAATAAATGAGCCAAAAGAGTTCTTATTTCTAGGCCAGGCTTCTTAGCGAACGTCTGATGCACAGGTTTTAGGTGATGATGATGTCCTGGTGATCAGCTTTTCCTTTTATCATGTCACATCTATAAAATATTTCTTCCCTAAGTTGCAGGTCACAAAGACTTAATCCAATATTTAATATATTGTATAGTAAGAACTCTTGATTTAGGACAAGGCTTCTTTTTTTAAGTCTGTAGAGAGCCAGTGGGTTACTTACTGGGTAAAAGCACTCACCACGAAAGCCAGGCGACTGGATTTCCATGTCTGGAACATGGATATATTCCACACAGTTGTAACCCAGCAGTCCCACGGCAGGATGGGAGACAGGGAACTGCAGACCATGGAGCTTGCAGGCCAGGTGTCCTGGAGTATACAGCAGAGAGAAGGAGCAAAGAACCTGCCTCAGAAACAGGTACAGGGCAAGGCCCGACTTGCAAAGTTCACCCTTGCCTGTTAGGCAAGGGCTCAACCACTGGCCTACCCTTCTAGCCTCTCCAGGTGATTTGTTTCTGTGATGTAGAGGAAAGGCCTACATGATAGGATGCTCTCATGGTTACTTTCTTTTCTACCTGTAGCTAAACAGTTTAAAACAGAAAGAATGCACTGTGGCTTTTAACATTTTACCTTCAGGTAGACCATAAACACACACTGCTTTACACATTTACACACCTTTTTAAGGTCAGGCAAGCACCTGTCTTGGCCTGAATGTATTGATGGACCTGGTGTGACTTTTTTTCTATGAGCACCAATGAAAGAGTCTTTTTCAGTTGCACATATCCTCCCACCCCACCCCTGTAGACATGTAGTCAATTAAAAATCACTCTGGGGACTTCTTAGGTGCATATTTTTCCTTTTTGACATTTGTCCTCCCAACACCCAATTTAATGGCGTTTTATATTTACCAGCTCATGTTTATTGAGTCTCTCCCCAAAGTGTTCATCTTAATTAAAGACACACTTAGAGTTGGAAACACATTTCTTTTTTTTTTTATTGAAAAGCTTTAATTTAAAAAACAAAGATAAATGTACATTTTTGCATAGAAGTATACGAATACATTTTTAAGATTGTAATTAAGTATTTGTGGGTACATATACATACACATGTACATATGTAACAACAATATAGGAAAAGAGGGTATTAGTTTGAGGGGATGGGAGAGAAAATGGGAGTGGTTGTAGGAAGGAAAGGTGGATGTGATACAGTTCTATTTTAATTAAAATATATTCTTTTTTTTTTTCTTGAACTTGACACAGTCTGTGAGTTGTTTCTGGGGTGTTCAGAGCTTTCTGGGGTTAGTATCCCATTATCAGTGACTGCATATTATGTCTGTTCTTTTGTGAAACACATTTCATTAAATCAGGCAAACTTCAAAGTCAGCAGCACCAACAGACTGGGGACAGGTCACAGGAAGCATGCAGTGGCAAAGCGAGCCGCTGAAGGCCAGGTGCCCAAGTATGCAGCGTGCAGGAAGGTGAAGTGCCAACAAGAGCTGAACCACTGGCTGACCTCTGAACGACATTATCTTCTGCAGAAAGCTTCCGCAATGCCAGCCAGACCTTCCAGGCACCCTTGGCTGTCTGTTCAGAATAGAATCTTCTTACAGAGACGGCTGACAGACAACTTCTATGTCTGTACACTGCCCACATTTTAACCTTGCCACATGCTTCAGTGAGAAAAAGCCATTGATGCAGAGCCGGGGCAGTGGCTGACCCCAGCTGCCTGGGAACTCCTGGCCTTCTGCCCCTCCCCCAAGCCAAATTTAGTGTGCAGATAAGTCAGACACTAGGGAATAAATAACCACATTCTGCATAGCCTTCTTTAAGAACAGAAAACCAAAATTCTCTTTTCATGTCAATACCACCTGGCCTCACTTATAAAACAGGTACAGAGCTTGGTAGATGTGCTGTAGAGCACAGCTAATGGTCACCTACACGCTGACTTTGGTTTATTCTGGCTTCCTGTGTCTAGAGGCATTTCATGGTGTAGGTTCTTACCCCAGTGAATGGACAGGGCCAGAGGCTTTACTGACAAGTCCTTACCTTTGTTGCCCAGGCTGCTCTTCCTCCAGGGCTTCTCAGCTCACTTGTTAACCTAAAGCTGAGGGATCACTAGTGTCTTTGGTTGTTTATCCCTCCTCTGTCCAATTTATCCCTGCTCTTGTCCTTGGGGGCACACTGACTTTGTCTACCATTCTACCCAGTGGCCACCCCCAGCTCACACGTGAGCAGTTCCAGCAACCTTATGCACTCACCCTGTCCCAACATTTTCTCAGTGACACCGTGGAGATGTTGGGGGTTGTTCTGTTGCTATTGTTTGCAGTGCTGAGATGAAATTCAGGGACTCCCACATTCTGGGGTAGATCTTTTCTATGGGGCTATCCCACTAGACAAACAAGTTTGGGATCTGTTACCCCTACACTAGGCTATTTTCTGTCTTTCTCCCCTGTGCCACCTCCAAGTTGTAGTTGAAGAAGCCTGTGTTGCTCATCTTCTAGAACTTTGTCCTCAACACTTATTTTAATCCATTCTTGTCCTTGGTGACACTTAACGGCAGTTCACAGTGCACTCTATCCTTAGGATTCTGTGGTCTTTCCTGCCTCTGGACATTGGCTGGTGGTCAGGCCCACTCAGGAGTCATGTAATAGTGTGGAAATGGATGGGTCCCTGCATGTGTTTCTGCCCCACACACTGTGCATTCTCTAGACAAAAGAAAACTAAAACAGAAAGGAGTATTCGGCACACCACTAGCATTCCTCACACCCACACTGGACAGCCATTCGGTGTGACTGCTCAGAGGCTCTGCCTGCAGCCACACTTCCAGGTCTCCCTCAGGCCCCAGTGAGTCAGTGACTGCCAGTGTCTCAGTGCAGAAATAGGGATGTGGCAGAGGTCTAGCCAACAGCTACCCAAAACAGGCACCCCAAAATGGCACAGGAAGGTCCTGGAAATGTCTTACTGTTCTCCAGTAATGCTAAGTGTCACCTGGCCAAGAAGTCTTGTCCTGTTTGTCTCCAAAGAGTTTCGAAAGTCTTCACTTTTAGGTGCTAATGGTGGCAGGCAAGGTGTCTCAGAAGTCTTTTTTTGGTTTGCTTTTTAGTGCATTTGAACTAAAATGTGGGTAAATTTGCCCAGGTACCTGGGACAAGTAATTTGGCAATTCTGCAGATTGCTCTTATGATTAATTCTGTGGGGAGAGAAGTCCCTGAAGGACACTTTAAAATTACTTTCTGCACATTGTACAGCTCTCCCTGTGTAGGTGTGTGGTGTGTGACTTTTATCACATGCACAGTGGTACAGTTGTTGCTGTAGTCCACTTTAGATTCCTACCTTTCTGAACAGAAACCCTGCACCCTCATGGCTGTCACCAGTCCCCAGGCCCTGGACAGCCATTATGGAAGGGCACCGCACCTGCCATATCCAGCTTGGCATCTTATGATGAGCTGATGATAGACTAGAAAGAATCCCAGAGTAGTGAATTTTGTTTAGCAACCCCCCACACACTAAAATGAGATTAGCCCCTCAAGAATAAAAGTGATTTGCTGAAGACATTTAGGTTGTAGTTCATGCAGATTGCTGCTGCCGGGAGGAACTACAAAAGTGGATTTTGCTGGCATTTGCTCTTTAGCCTCCAGGTGGCTGTAAGGCCTTCCTGTTGTCACTGTTTTGTAACCAACACAGAATCTACGGTATGGGAAAAGTAGGGGTGTTGGGACAAAGCCTGTAGATACTTATTCTAAAATGCCATCAGCTGTTTTCCGAGTCACACTGTGTGTCAAGGGTCATATTCCAGGAGACTAGTCAAGGAGACTGATGGTAGTCATGGTGACTGTAGGTAAGGAGACTGATGGTAATCATGGTGACTGTAGGTAAGGAGACTGATGGTAATCATGGTGACTGTAAGTAAGGAGGCTGATGGTAATCATGGTGACTGTAGGTAAGGAGGCTGATGGTAATCATGGTGACTGTAAGTAAGGAGGCTGATGGTAATCATGGTGACTGTAGGTAGCCCACGCTGGGCCATTTGCTCTGCACATAGTTCAAATGCTTTGCATGTTAACTTCATAAGGAGGTGCCTTTATTCATTGTCTACAGAGAGGATAAGAAACTTGAATGTGTTACAGTTAGTAAAGAATAGAAATGGGATCGGGGCATAAACTCTTGAAACTCGGATTCTAGGCTACATGGGCCAGGTAAGGGTAGGTCACGGTGTGGTCTCACCATAGCCTCATGTTCTGCCTTGTGGCCTTACCCTTTCCCGGAGTGTGTCCCTCCCGGCAGCCTGCTATGCACTCTGCCTCGTAGTCACAATCCCGCCTGAGGTCCTAGTCAGTTTGGTGTCACATAACAGCCTCTCTCTGTTCACCTTTCCTGGTGGCTGTTCTGTAAGGCCTTAGGGGACATTGCCTACCATTGACAGTCTAGTATTTCACCTCAGAGTTGTGTCCAGAATTCATGATCCTCCTGCCTCAGACTTCTTCACGCTGGGATTACAGGAGTGTACCATGATGCTCAGCTGTTATGTGTTAAATAAAAGAAGGGAGTCAGAGTAGTTTCTGCTTTCAGGGGAAGCAGGGAGGCCCTGTGGAGGTAGCAGCGTGGCTGGCTGAGATAGATGAGACTTCATCAAAAAGAGTCTTGAGAGGGAATCAGTGCTGAAGATAGGTACTGGTCTGGCCAGTGCAAATGATGTTTCTTAGTTCACAAGTAAAGAGCATCCCTTGGAGGGATGGGAAGTATGGGTGTGTGAGAGGGGCAGATAGTGCTTCCTTTGGTTCTGGGTGGCTGTAGGGTGGGTGTCAGCAGGATGCCTGGCTTCTACCTACTGAGTTCAGTAGCACCACTATGATAGTTAAGATTGATTGTCATCTTGACAGGATCTAGAATCACCAGAGACACGCCCGTGAGGCATTAACCAGATTAGATTGAGATAGGAAGGACCCATCCTGTCTGTGGGAAGCACCATTTCATGGGTTGAAGTCTCAGACTAAATAAAACTGAGAAACTGAGCCAAACAGTACCATCTGTGACTGTCTGCTTCCCGACTGTAGATAGTTAAAATGTGAATGGCTACCTCAGGCCCTTGCCACTGTGACTACCATGGTGGACTGTCTCCTCAAACACTGGTCCATAACAACCTTCTTTAAGTTGCTGTTGTCAGGTGTATTATCACAGCGCCAGTGTTAGTAAAACAGCTACCCATTCATTTCCCACTATGACATGGGAAATGTCTCTAGACATTTATATTAAAATCATCCTGAGATGGCTAGGATGATTCCATGACAGGCTTCAAATTGGCAGTTAAGGAGTCTAGGCCTTAATCTCTGTTTCCACGAACTGGGCAATTGTAGCCAAGTCCCGGCCTCAGAAGCTTCCCTGACGCCTGGCCTGAGGCAAGGACAATGGGTCAGCAGCAGTTTCCAGACGTCCTCAGCTACTTCCTCAGTAACAGTTTCCAGACCTCCCCAGCAAGTTTCCAACCTCCACACCTCAGTAATGGAATGCCCATAGAGATGAACCCAACAGATTAGCCTAGAGGTCACCTACCCCAAAATGTTCTAATGTGCCTTAAAATCAGGCCTGCAAGCTTACTTGGTTGTCTCTGTCTTGGTAATGGGAGACCCCTGCATGCTAGGCTTCTGCAGAATACAGTTTGCGTTTCCATACTGTTTGAGTTCAAAGTGTTGTTCTTCGGTGAACCATGGATCCTTACAATCCTCTAATATGGGTGCTAAAACGTCAGCAACCATCCTACTCTGTTGAGTGTAGAGCCACTGGTGTGACTGATCTGTGATAGAAACATCTGGAAAAGCTTTGGCGTTATCCCAGCTCCCCAGTGTCAGAATGATCCAGCCCCGTGGCACCTCAACTGATCTCTGCCATGTTGGCTCCATGCCAGCCTTAAGGCAGGCTTGAATGACGCATGTGTGTTCTGGAGAGAGAAGCAGACATGGGCCTGCCATTGAGGAGAATCAGAGCACATGTGCACTGGGATGGGAGTGATGGGCAAGGTTTAGAACAGCATGGCGGCAGCCACTGCCTGGGTGGCCTGGAGAGAGGATTTTCAGAGTTGTTCTTGAAGCCCTGTTTCAGTTGGAACAGCAGAGCGCTGTTCCACATCCCAGGGGTTGTGGTACAGAACAGGAAGGCTACGGCAGGTAACGTAGGAGAGGAATGATGCAGTTTGGTTGGCTGTGTGAACTCAAAGACATGATCCCAAGGTTTGGAGACTGAGGGGATGATGAAGGAAATACATTAGCAGAAACAGGTCCACGAAGATGAAGACACTGAAAGCTTAGGGCACCCGGGAAGGAGCCAGGATGAATGGAGTGTATGAGGTCTGAGTGGAGCGCAGACTGTAGAGACGTCAGATTTAAGATACCGAATCCACGTCACACGTTCCCAGAAACAAACCTACCATTGCGCTCTGTGTTCTGCTCTCCTCATCTTAAAGTGAATTTTTGGCTGTCTAGTCATGCCATTTTGAGTTTGTTACTTTACAGGAGTCAACACCTTGGATTCTTAAATCTTTGTACTCTGTAATAATGTGAGATAGTTCTGCTGAGGCCTCTTAATCACACTGCTCAGCCAGGGTCTTATGCTGTGTGCCATGTTTGACCCAGCTCCACTTAGAAAGTGGGCTGGTTTGGATAAAAATGGCCCCTAGAGGGAATGGCACTATTAGGAGGTGTGGCCTTGTTGGAGGAGGTTTGGCTTTGTTGGAGGAAGTGTGTCTCTAGGGGGTTTGAACTTCTTAGAGGTTTCAGATGCCCAAGCCAGACTCTTGTCTTCCTGCTGCCTGAGAGTCAGGATACCGAACTTTTAGCCATCTCTCCAGCACGGTGTCTGCTTGCATGCCAGGACGATAATGGACTTACACCTCTGAACTTTAAGCCAGGCCCAGTTAAATGTTTTCCTTTATGCGAGTTGCCCTGGTAATGGTGTTTCTTTTCAGCAATAGAAACCCTAAGACAGGAAGTATGATTTTTTTCCCCTTTAGAGAAATTAAGAGATCTGTTTATCATCTTATTCTACCTTTAGCTATTCAAGGGTGTTTCTAAGTAGCATATCCTGGGTGCACACATTGTTATAGATGAGACACTGAGACACAATGACACACCTTGGCCTTCTCCTAGTCATGGGATAAGAGCATTGATTTATTGGCTTTGGGGGTTGCATTTACTGTAGTCAGTGACTAGCTAACAGAAGGATCTCTGATGTTTCTAATTTTCAGTATATATTAAAAGTCACCTTCCATTAACAGTTAACAAATGTGCCCACAAGGTAATGAAGTGGGAGAGAGGAAATGCATTAGCAGAAACAGGTCCAAGAAGACATTTACTCTGTGGTACTGAGAGTGCAAGCCGAAGAGAATTGCAGCCTGAATGTCTGTTTTTCAGCAGGACTTAGCACAGAAACAGTCTCAGAGGAAAGCTTAATAGGAGGCGGTGTGTGAGTCCTGCAGGCTTTTAAGATTCACCCTGTGTCAAGCTGCCTTGCACTTTATTAAACAGATGAAAAAATCTCAGAGGCTTTTTCTGTGCATGGTTTATTATACCTGAGATCCACTGTTAATCTGCCAATTTTGCAGGATGCTTGCCATGATAGTCTCTTACCAGGCAGCAGAAATTAGACTTAGCCAGGTCTTGTAACTCTGTGTATAGCAGATGAATTGGATTGGCAAAGCAAAGCTTTTTAATTTAAAGCATTTTTAAATTAAAAGTTTGATTTAGAAATTGGTGACAACTTTGGGAGATTGGCGTGTAATTTCTGTATAATCTCCATCAACAGTATGATCACCCCATCCAAGCCAGGGTGTGTGGTGGGCAGAGTAGGCCACTTGAACCTGCTTTTGCTCCTTGTACCATCTCTGGGTCTCTCTTCCCCACCGTGAATGTCCAGAGATGGGAACTAGATGGCGAACTGGACGTGAGTGAGCGAGGGCAAGTTCAGGGGCATAGAGAAAGACTGCACAGCTGCAGCCAGTCTTTGGCAGGTGTCTCGTGAGCAGTGAGGCCAGATTTTCCAAGAGAATTAAGAAATCCATATGCGCGTATGTATGTATGTATGTATTCTTAAATTCATATATATCATTCTTAAATTCATACATATATAATTCTTCACACATACATAATTTAAATGTTAGCGACAGATTTCAGGTTTTGTAAACAGTGTGTGGGTCCAGCAGACCACACCTGCCATCAGACTGAGTTTGGCATGTCTGGAGGAGAAGCTGGGTGTCTGGGCAGCAGCCGTCCCTTGAGTCAGCCCTGTGCTGTTGGCAGCGACTGTGGGTGTCACAGACGACTGGGAAAACGTCCCGGCCTTGCCAGCTTTATTTTTATGCATTCATCTCATTTACTGAGTCTCTCCATTTGAGGAAAACTTTTTGGAGACAAAATTGTCTATATGGAAATCAGCAACTTTGGGGCAGCCAGGAGCCCCTTCCAGATTTGTGCATCTCTTCAGCCAGAGATATTTGACTGCTCTTGGGCAGAAGGTATTAGCTGTGTGACCTTGAACTCAAGTCCCGAAAGTACCAGCCAGCCCTCAGTATCACCTTGGTTGAATAAAAAGCTGGCTAAGTCAACTCGTAGAATATTCTCATAACTCTGGTAGCCTCTATGGCTGAGCTTTCCAGCTTCCTGTGGATGGGCTAAAATAAATGGGCTTAACTGTGCTGTGTACTAGAAAGTCAGTAGCAAACTAGAAGTTTGCATGAAAATTTAGACCTGGGTTTTGTTTGCTTGCTTGCTTGTATTTAGTTTTGGAGATATTATCTTTATAGCCTAGGCTGACCTTGAACTCTAACTCTCTGTCTGTCTCTGTCTGTCTCTGTCTCTGTCTCTGTCTCTCTCTCTCTCTCTCTCTCTCTCTCTCTCTCTCTCTCTCTCTCTCTCTGTAGCTGAGTTTGACCTTGAATGCCTTATCCTAGTGCAGGAATTAAGGTATGTGCCTCTTCCTGACCCATGGCTTTAAATTAATGTCTGTGCCTCCTGGGATGCTTGCCTTGTGAGATTATGATCCCTGGTCTTTGTTGTTGGCTGTCACTTCATTGTGATAAAAAGCTCCCCAGAAGCAGTGGCTGGGTTCGGGGTAGAGGGTAGGGGTTTGAGTCATGTACAGTCACATGGTTTTCAGCTGACACCTCCAAATTGGCCAACACCCTGTTTGATGCTTATGAGAGGCTGTGAGCGCAGGGCTGACCTGGAGAACTCTGAGACAATAGGCTTGTGCTGTCCTAAGCTGCCTGTTCCTGGTAATTTGCCACTTAGCAATAGAGAGCTAATTGAATTTGTCAAAGAGTGGGTTAGAGATGGGGTCAGTAGATAACGTGTTCTCTAAGACTGAGTCTTCCCAAAATCCCATGTAAACCTAATCACAGCAATTCTATAGAGAGACGGGAGGCGGCAACAGAAGAATTTTCAGCAGCCCTAACCCCCTCCCCACGGGTTTATGGAACAGAAAAACAGCAGAGACCCTGTCTGAAGGTGGAAGACAGGGACTGGTATTTGAGTTTGCCCTTTGACCTCTACACACACACACACACACACACACACATACACGAGAGAGAGAGAGAGAGAGAGAGAGAGAGAGAGAGAGAGAGACAGAGACAGAGACAGAGAGACAGAGAGACAGAGAGACAGAGAGACAGGAAGACAGAGACAGAGAGACAGAGAGAGACAGAGAGATTGATTCAACATACACACAAGAATTAAAATGACACTCATTATGGACATTTTTATTCATTAGGTGTTTCCACTAAACATATGCACACTTTATTATGTGTAAACACTTTCTGCTGTGCCACTGTGCAGTGGACATGCCCTTGCTTATAGCTGTTTTCATTGCATGTCACAATGTCATAGAACAGAAATGTTAGAACTGGGGCCAGTGTGGTGGCCGAGTGAGTCAAGGAGCTTGACACCGTGTCTGATGACACTAGAACTGAGTTGAGTTCCCGAGACCTACACTGTGGACACAGCAAGCTAATTCCCAAAGCTTGTCCTCTGCCCCTAAGTACAAGCTCACATGTGCCCTTTCCCCAGCAACAGACTGTGAATTCTTCACTTAAGCTCCTTCCATTCAAGTAGTCTTGGGTTAATTTTTAAGAGCAATTTCAAATGTGATAATTGGATAGTCAGGGACAATACTGAGAAATGTGTAGGACCAAATACCTAAGCTAAATAAAGTCAGGGACAAAGACAAAACAACAAGAAAATAGAAAAAAAAAAAAAAAAAAACAGAAAAAGATACAACCACAAAATATTACAGTTAGCACAAAAGGTCCACCTCAGTTTTGGGGAACGGAGTCTCTTAGTGTCCGCCCTACCCAGAGAACCTGAGCCTGGTTCAGGCCAGCTCTCCTCAGATGTCAGGGGACCTGCATCAGCGAGGGACTCAACTGACTCTGAACATTGCGTGTCTTAACCCCTCCCTGCTGATGTCACTGGCTCCCAGCTACTGACAGTAGGCCACCAAGACCCCTCTTTACCCTGCTCAGCATCCACTGTTGCCAACGCCTTCTCCTTCTCCCTCAAGCCTCCATTTCTAGACAGTTCTACTTAATAAGACTTGTCTGGCATCTACCCCCTAAGTCTCTTAAGACTTCAGGAAGTTAGTGGGGAGAATGGGTGTCTACATGTGTGTTTCTCAGCAATGGCAGAAGTTCTGATTGTAAATCAACTATGTTGTTCTGAGCTGCCATGCTGGTGCTTCTGGAGGGTCTTGAGAAGCTGGGCTGTCCTAGGGTGGGCAGTAAATAGTAGCTTCACCCTAGAAAGGATGCTACAAAGGTCACCCTGCAGGTGACTGAGGCATGTCTGGACTTTGGAATTCAGTTTCATCTTGTAAAACTCTGCTGTTTGAGGGATAAAGGAGATGGGCACTCTCAGAGCAGCCCTCCTTCCAGGATGAAGTTTATATAACTCCACATCTTCAATTCAGCCTGTTCCTTTTATTTTTTTTTAATTTATTTATTATAGCTGTCTTCAGACACACCAGAAGAGGGCATCAGATCTCATTACAAATGGTTGTGAGCCACCATGTGGTTGCTGGGATTTGAACTCAGGACCTCTGGAAGAGCAGTCAGTGCTCTTAACCACTGAGCTATCTCTCCAGCCCTAGCCTGTTCTTTAATTTAAATATTTTTAGACTTGCTCTTCATGTGAGAACATAACTGGAGGTTAGAAGGTGGCTTTTGGGAGTCCATCCTCCCCTTCCACTGTGGGATAAAGGGTATTGATACTGAATTCGTGGTATCAGACTTGTACAGCTAGGACCTTTATCTGCTGGGCTATCTCTTGCTAGGTCAGTTTAAAACACAGATTCTCACCATGTAGCTCAGGCTGGCCTCTGATTCCAGCCCCTTCCATTTTCATGCCCAAGTGTGGGGTTTGGGGACGTTCTTGAGCAAAACTCTAGAAGATGCTAAGTCACCCAGCGAGATAGATGCAGTAGGTTGAGTACTGAAGGCAAGAACTGCGTTCCCTTTGGATCTGCAAATGAGAATTTCTGCAAAGGAGCTTTGACTATAAATGCAGATTGATTCAAAATCAGTGATTGCAAGTCCAAAGCCAAATTATCTTGGCCATCTTTAGCCCACTTAAAAGCCACTTACTGCCATCTTGTACATGTGGTCTAATGTCTTTGTAGCCATGAGTTAAATCACTTAGAATGTACAAACACAGTGCTAGGGTTTAGCAGTGCAAAGACTTAGACTGCTGGGCATCACACTGCCTGAGCCCCAGAACTGGGCTGCTCTGCGCTTGCCTTCCTGATATTCCCACCTCTGAAGAATGTCTAGATTTATGGGATTTATGATTTTCTTTGTTCTGTTATTTAAAAGCTTCCTGAAATTATTTCCATGTTGGAAAGTGGAATTTGGAGTAACCCAAATCCATGTTTGTGGGGCATGGTCTTGTATTTGTTTCCAGAATAAATTCTCTTCTCCCCTTTAAGGTGAAAGCTGTGTTTTTGTGCCAGGTAGAATCTATTTATTTTGTGCTTCATCATCATTAAAATTGACATTCGAAGTTTTCACTAAGTAAATGTGTAATGAAAGATTTATTTTAATAGCTTCAAGGACTATTGACTTTTTGAGGCTCTTGCCTATTTGTCATGGGAAACCACTTGTTAAAATGTTTGCTGCAGGAAACTTTCAGAACTGTCATAGCAGGTTGATTTATTCTGTGACCTTGGGTGCCAGTCATCTCCTTGGGCTGCTTCTGATTAATTTATATGTTTTAAATAGCTCTGCAGAGGGTCTCAGAAATCAAAACATAGCTAAAAGCAATTAGTGGCATACAAAGGTTACTGTTGAAATAAGAAGAAAATAAGAAAATCTTACTAACCATTAACTTTAAAAATACAAAGCAGAATTGGACATAGTACTGTCTGAGGACCCAGCTATTCCAGTCCTGGGCATATACCCAAAAGAAGCTCAAACATCTAACAAGGACACATGCTCAACCATGTTCATAGCCGCCTTATTTATAATAGCCAGAAGCTGGAAAGAACCCAGATGTCCTTCAACAGAGGAATGGATACAGAAATTGTACATATAAACAACGGAGTACTACTCAGTTGTTAAAAACAAAGACTTCATGAAATTCCTAGGCAAGTGGATGGAACTAGAAGCTATCATCCTGAGTGAGGTAACCCAGTCACAAAAGAACACTTATGGTATGTACTCACTTAGAAGTGGATATTAGCCCAAAAAGTTCAGAATACCCAAGAAACCATTCACAGAACTTATGGAGCTCAAAGAGAGGCAAGGCCAGAAAGTAGATGCCTCAGTGTTTCTTAGAAGGAAGAACAAAACGTTCACGGGAGGAAACAAAGGGGCAAAAAGAGGAGCAGGGATTGGAGAAAAGATCATCCAGAGACTGCCTCACCTGGAGAACCAGCCCATATGTATCCAATAAACCCAAGCAGTATTGCTGATGCCAAGTAGTGCTTACTGGCAAGAACCTGATATGGTGCCTCCTCAGAGGCTCTGCCAGAGCCATACTGATACAGAGGAGGATGCTCTCAGCTAACCATCAGACTGAACATGGGGACCCCAGTGAAGGAGCTGAGAAAGGACTGAAGGAGCTGAAAGGGTCTGCAACCCCATGGGGAGAACAAAATTATCAACTAACCAAACCCACCACAGCTCCCAGGGACTAAAACACCAACCAATGAGTTTGCATGGAGAGACCCGTGGCCCCAGGTGCATATGCAGCAGAGGACAGCGTTTTCTGACATCAGTGGGAGAAGGGGCCTCTGGTCCAGTGGTACAGTGAAGGCTCATTTTCCCAGTGTAGTCAAACGCAAAGGTGCTGAGGTGGGAGAGGGTGGTTGGGAGAGGGAGCATCTTTATGGAGGCAATGGGAGGGAGATGGGGGATGCAATTGTGGGAAAGGGATAACATCTGAAATGCAAATGAAAAGAATATCCAATAAAAATATTTTGGGGAAAAAATACAAAGCAGAATCTGGTATGGTTTTTGTTATTGTTTGTTTTTGGGTTTTGTGGTGTGAGTGTGTGCATTGTGTCCTTATGTGTTGTTGTTTCTGTTTTGTGTGTGTGTGTGTGTGTGTGATGCATTCAGCTCTTCAGGATGAGTCTCTCCCCTTGAGCCCTTACCTCTTCAGTCTGATCTGTAGTCATCCACTGCCTCCAACAATTACCCTGAAGCTTGGCAGTGAGAAGCAGTGGGCCTGCATTGTCACAGAGTCCCCTTTGGGGGTCTGGGTGTGTCATTGCTGGATGCTATATCTCAGAACTCCTACGGCTCCAGTTACGTCTCTCTTCTTACCAAAAGCTCAGTAATGACTGTCTCTCTTCCTGGTCCACTCACATGGCCACTGGCTGGATGCAGTTCTCTTTGGGATGTTAGCCAGATGCTTCCTTCTGTTCCTTGCCATATTGTCCACTCCACAGGGCAGTTTACAATACAACAGCCTGTGTTTTCTTTTCTTCTGAGACAAAGTCTTTCTGTGTAGCCCCTGGCGACTCCTCTGAGCACAGGGATTAAAGTCAAGCACCACTGTAACCAGCTTGATAAGGCAGCTTTTGATTACGGAGCACGGAAAGGAAAGGGAAGAAGAGAGATCCTGGTCCTCAGCCTTTATCGGAGAGGACACACTGTCAGCTGTAGCCTGTGTATTGGAAGCAGGTGCAGGCATGTTCAAGGATGACAAAGGAGGCATATTATCAGTAGGTATCGTTAAGGCTCACCTTGGCTTTTTATCAAGCACAGTAAAGACTGAGTGAATGAATTAAATCCTCCTCTCCAGTTTGCTCTCTGTCCTGTTAGCATGACGCACACCCAAGCCCCAGCCCCTCCTTGCTCGCAGTAAACTCAGATGGATTGCGGTTGTACTGTGCAGCCATGATGTAGAGCAAGGACTAATAGGGTAACATGTAAGTGCCCCTTGTTTGTAAGGTCAGTGACTTTTAGAATAATGGGTTGTATTCCTGTGATTTGCCAACAGCAGATGCAGATTTTTCCCACTACCCCATCGTCAAGTGATAGATTTGTTGATTTGTTTGATTGTGGTAGTTATTTCACCTTTTGTATGTATAGCAAGACATTGTGGTTTGTGTGTCTGTGTATGTGTGTGTGCATCTGTGTGTCTCTATGTCTGTTTTTGTGTGTGTCTGTTTATCTGTGTGTGTGTGTGTGTGTTGTGTGTGTGAATGTGTGTGTGTCTCTGTGTATATGTGTGTGAGTCTGTGTGTCTCTATGTCTGTTTTTGTGTGTGTCTGTTTATCTGTGTGTGTGTCTGTGTATGTGTCTCTGTGTGTGGGTGTGTTGTGTGTGTGAATGTGTGTGTGTGTCTCTGTGTATATGTGTGTGAGTCTGTGTGGCTCTGTGTCTGTTTTTGTGTGTGTCTGTGTGTCTGTGTGTGTGTCTCTGTGTGTATGTGTTGAGTGTATGTGTATGTGTGTGTTTTGTGTGTGTGTGTGTGTCTCTGTGTGTATGTGTATGTGTGTGTTGTGTGTGTGTGTCTGTGTGTGTCTGTGTGTGTCTTGTGTATCTGTGTGTGTGTGCACATGCACGTGAGCACACGAGTGTCAGGGCTGTTTTTGTCAGTGCTGCTGCAGTTAGGGTGGGAAGAAAGAACCCCTCCTGTTCAGTCTCGCAATGTGCTGATACCCAGGTCATGCGCCTTTGAATTATTAGCATTGATTGTTTTTCTTTCCTTCTTTTCCTTTCACATTGATGTTCTCATTTCAAGATTTCAAGACTTTATTCCTGGCATCACATCTCCCACCAGATAGCCAGAGCTTTTGAGCACCAGGTTTTATAATTAAAATGCTGTTGCATTACCCCCAAATACCACAAATGGTGCCATTAAGCCTGGAAGAAAAGATTCGTAAGCACTTTACCTAGTAATTTAAATATAACACTCTGGCAGCATCAGTTTGGGTATTTTTAATTCCAATTAGAACACTATTACTGAACATTAATTCCTCTGCACTGTGCTCTACTGTGGTCTCGGGTTCATTTCAGATGTCTAGCTTTTAAACAAACAGCTTGGGTACACGGCTGCAGCAACCTGCATGGTTTCCCGTGGCCTTTGGGAATCCCGGGGTCCCCAGCATAATTAGTATAAATCAAAACCCTCTAGACAGTGACAGGAAAATGGTATGTTTGGACAGCAACTTCCTACTTAATTTGAGAAAACTACTGTTTCCGCTTGCATGGTAACCTGGATGCTTCCGCTGACAGACTTGTCCCCCCTCCCTTCTCTTAGAAAAGGAACGGGAATGGAAAGGTCCGTTCTACTTCGTCCAAGGTGCAGACACTCAGTTTGGGCTGATGAAGGCCTGGTCCACCGGGAACTGTGACAGCGGCGGTGACGAATGGGAGCAGGAGATCCATCTCACGGAGCAAGCTGTCGTGGCCATCAACAAGCTGAACCCCAAGCCCAAATTCTTCGTTCTCTGTGGCGACCTCGTTCATGCCATGCCAGGTAAGCCTGTCCAGGAGGGCCTTTTCCTCAGCTAACCCTGACCAAGTATAGGCAGGAAAAGGTAGATTTTGTTCCAAACACTTCTCTGTTCAGTGTTGTTCCTGCTCTTTAAGGTGCTGTGCTATTATTGAATATCAGAAAATGCATGCTCAGTTTTTATTTAGAATTTGGCAAGATTAATCATAGTAATTAGGCTGAGTTACAATTCAGATGATCCAAGCTTAGTAGGAAAATACACCCCTGTGTCACCTTCCTACATTTCCGAAGATAAACATTATGACTTCCAAATACTGGCTGCCCCAGTACCATGTGTGACTGTCCTAATATCACATGTGTAAATGTCCCAATAACATACCTGTGACTGTAATCCAGCCCCTTCATTTTTTGCTTTTCTCTAAAAATTTTATGTGTATGGGAGTTTTGCTTTCTTGTGTGTGTGTGTGTGTGTGTGTGTGTGTGTGCGTGCACTATGTGTGTGCATTACCTGCACAAACCAGAAGAGGCATTGGAGCCTCCAGACCTTTGTGAGCCACCATGTGGGTGCTAGGAATGGAACCTAGGTCTTCTGCAAGAGCAGCCAGTGCTCGTAATCAGGGAGCCATCGCTCTGACCCCACTCTCTTTGCTTGTTACAGTTTTCTTTCTCCCATATCTGTTGTTGCTTTAGTTTGGGCTGGATCCAGGGGGTCAGAGGTTGTTCTCTGAGTGTGGTCCCTCCAACTCTCAGCTGTGCGTTCCTCTTCATTGACTTCATCTGCACCCAGGCTCTCTAGGTAGTGGCTAACTAGTGTAGCAGTGAATTAGTTAAACCACTTCGGCTCCCTGCAGGTCACATGTGAGCTGCACCCGCCCAAGAGCTCTCTGGACTCTCAAATGACAAACACGCGCACTCACGGACTCACACACTCACGCATGCCAGCTAATTTTGATATGCCTCGACTAGATATGCCTCGACTAGCCCATGGGCACTTTTAAACCTCCCTGTGGCTATACTCCTTTCTGGTTAACTTATTTTAAAATCTACATTTCCTCTCTGCTACTCCAGACCCAATCAGGGAAGTGGCCCCTAGGGCCACTTTTCCAAATTCTTACATGACAGCAGGTCTTTAAGTTTCATCTTTCTGCTTCTCCATCACGGCGATTCTCTTTTTCCCCCTCCCCCTCCCTTTCTCCCTCCCTCTCTTTCTTCCTCCCCTCCCCCTCCCCCTTCCTCTCCTACCCCTTTTCTTCTCTTTCCCAACTCCCTGCCAATTCTTTATTATCAATCAAAGCCAGGGACCTTCAGGTCTGGAAGTGTGGCTTCCAGGAGCTGAAATAAGACAAGGAAGGCTTTAGGACCAATTCCCAACAACCTAGCTCATGTCTATAAACCTCAGGAGTTCTAAGTTTTACAGAAATCACAGCAGAGACAAAGTGACCTATTCTGAATGCCCTAGTCAGAGTCACAGATCACATTACTGGATCCACATGGCCCACAGCTAAGTTATGAGATTAGCTTCACTCCAGCCATGTGGTCTGAAGAACAGGATGGTTTCCTAAAGAAAAGTAAGATGCTGGCCCTAGAGTGGCTCACTGCTCTTACAGTGTGTCTTCTCTATTGCTTTACTTATAGGAGAAGAAGGGAGGTTGGGAGGGAAGAGGAAAGGAACAGCTGAGGAGGAGTCGGAGGAGCAGGAAGAAGTTCTTAGACACATAAGTAGCAGATGCTCCTGGAACTCCTTAGGCAGGCCCACAGCCACATGGTCAAGTCTAAGCCAGTACAAGTGATCGTTCCCATCAGGGAGGCAGTTAGCTGCCCTGGCTTCTTCCCTTTTCCTGCCCATGGATTGTTTAGTACAACAGAAATGACCTGAGACCAGGGTAGAAAACACCAGCAGTGTCTGGGGATGTCTGCATCTGTCTAACTTTGCTTGTAAGCTCAATGTATGAGCTGCTCTGGAGGCTGTGGATAGCAGCTTGAATAAGCTTGGCCCAGGAAGTGTGGGCTTGTTGGAGGAAGTGTCACAGTGGGGTGGGCTTTGAGGCCCTCCTCCTAGCTGCCTGTGAGCCAGTCCTCTTCTAGCAGCCTTCAGATCAAGATGGAGAACTGCCGACTCCTTCTCTAGCACAGTGTCTTCTGCACGCTGCCACACGTCTTGCCATGAGGATAATGGACTGAATCTCTGAACTTGTAAGCCAGTTCTAATTAAATGCTGTCCCTTATAAGTTTCTTTGGTCATGGTGTCTCTTCTTGGTAATTGAAACCATAAGACACTGAGACACTTTGCAAAAAGCTGGGCATAGTTATCCCTGTCCTGCCCCTACTGTCTGCACACCATGTGTCTGTAACCAAACTCAGAGTGAAGATATAGGAAGGGAAGGGCCAGGCAGGGAGAACTCTCAGGAGTGTCCTGGTCTGCTGGTGTTTTACACAAAGTCATCCATCACTGACTCCTCCAGGTAGAGCCTGGATTAGGCCTGTAAATGTGTGATAGGAAGAGGGAACAGAAGACAGCCACCTCAGTCAGAACCCAGGAGCCTGGGCCACCAGTTCTCCACCTACTTGTGATGGAGCAGGTGAGCAGAGACAATCCCCTCATCTCCAATTCTCTCTGAAACAGAGAGAATGTAAAACTGCCACAAATTCTGGGACTCCATAGTAGTAAGAAAGCAGAGATGAGCAATGGAGAGAACAAGACCCAGTTAGAGCTTTGGAGTCCCTGGATCCAGATGTTTGGCCTGGGAACAGAACCTCCCTCCCCATAACAGAGGTGACTATCTGGGAAGCTCTACAATGAAATTTGTTTTGTAGTGAAGTTAAATACTGGCCACTCATAAACTCGACCTTTTCTTGATGACTGACAGCCAAGGTTCACAGGTGTAAAGATGGTGTAATGGAAACAGCCAGGGGCCTTGGCTTCTGATGTAGTAAGGCAAACTGAGGGGATGGGTTCCTTGACGCAGCACATCATTGCTATTTCCAAATGGTCTTCTTTGCAGTTAGCTGGTGTCTTCAGGGTGATATGGTCCTTGTGCTCCGGATCACATAATAGGCAAAGGTCGGCTTCCACTGACCCTTGAACACAGATTACAAAGTTAGCATTTTTCTGCCCGCTGGCTTCAGGATACCAGGAGGCTTCCTGAAATTATGCAACATGTTCTTGTGGATGTTTACCAACGTGTTTTGAATTACGTTAATATATTCAGCCACATTTCAAAATCAGATGTAAAATAAAAGCTTTTCTTGCAATTACATTGCTTCTTAGATAAGATATACTGAACATAAATAAATGCAAACCATTTTATGATCAGTCCTAACAGTAGACCTTGTAAACTGGAGCCTGCAAAGCTCTGAGCATACACTTTGTATTCAGTGTGACCAGATCAGAACTCATAATCTCCTCTGAAGATTTGGGCTGTTTCAGGAGGTTTTAGCTGAGCCACATAGAGGACTTTAACTGTTTTTGAATATTTTGTGTGAAATGAAACAGAACATTTTAAAGCTAGTTATGATTTTTAATATGCAATAAGTTGATTCCCTCATTTAGCGCATCCACCGGGGCTGACTAGAAAAGCAATTATTTGCTTTGACTACTTAGCACGTTGTTAATGACCAAGTACGTATATTAATAAGCAAATAAAATCAGAAAGCATGCTTTTAATTCTACCATAAATAGTATCTTGGGTCAAGTAGATATTAACTCAAAAGGAAGTAAAAGAACTTTCCAAGTAATGAATTTTTAATGAAAGTAACAATAGCCTTTTTCATTGTATCTACCAATCGTGGTGTTCATTCGCCCACATTCACTGACTGCAGAGTAAGTGCCAGACACAGCACTGTGGATATGCTAGTGGAAATGAGAGAGCAGGGCTCCTCAGCGCGGAGGCAGGGATGCAGAGGTGGCAGGAGGAGGCGCCGGTACCAAGGCTGCAGCTTGAGCTTGGACAAATATGTCTTTACATTACAGGCACCCATATGTTTTTTTTAAATCTGTAATTAAACTTCTCTGTGAGATTAGCAACATTAAAAGTGACAAATTAAGATCTTGTTCATGTCACTGAGACCATTGATCTTCTGTCCCTCAGCTCTCAAACCCAGGGTGGCTTTTGTAGGCCCTGCTGACATCGACTCATCTACCCACTGAGAGTGTCCCTAGGAGTCTTGTTAGAATCCAGCAGTTTCATATGGAGGGCCAATCAGAATGTGATGCTGTAATTACAGAACAAGAGATTCCAGTAAGCCTCTTGCTTGTCACTGGCACACAGGTCCATCCCATGTCTTTGGACTGCTGTAACTCTATTAAACAGAGCACAGGTGATTCTTCCCTTGGTATAAAATGTCTTGAAAGAGCTCTTATATATTAGCTGTGCACAAGCAACTGTGGCATGCTTGAGTTTCTTGTGAACATTAGCCTCAAGAGCTTCTGTTCAGTAGAGGGAGGCAAGCCCAAGTTCACATCAGTGGACTTCTGCAGCTTCTGGAGCACACACTTATTCTGACACATCTGGAGGTTGAAAGTACAATGAGAATCTACAGGGGTGTGCTCCTCTGCAGCCTCTCCCGCCTACAATACATTTCTTGGCTGGTATATCTTCAAAGCCTGTGGTCTGGAGTCTTCTCTGGCCCCTGCTGCAACCTCTGGGATTCTGGTTCTCAGTCTGACAAGCTCTCCTCCTTCTCTCCTTCCCTCCTTCCCTTCCTCTGATATAGACCTTTGTGATTATACTGGGCCTGCCTGATAACCTAGAGTAATCTTTCCAGTCTGCAAAGCCCCTTTTGCCATGGAAGATGAGGTATTCACAAGTGCTGGGAGTTAGCATGTGGACACCAGAGGGCTTTATCAAGCCTACAATGGATAACTTGTGATGAGTCAAATTCAGATCTATAGCCAGCCAGTTACTGCTTCTGGCTTACCTCCTCGTAATAGCAATGCAGAACAAATCCAGTGGTTAGTTCCAATTTTTGCTGGTGGGTTATCTGGCTCTGAACAAGGAAGTGCCTTTTTTTCAGACCTTGTATCCTAAATGTGGTAGGGTAACTTCTTTTCTAGATCTCTTGTGCGTCCCTCTGTTGGCTTGCTATTAAAAAATGTCACCAGAAATGACCAGAGCTGACTGGAGATGGCGCATCTCTGCCCAGACAGATCTTTATGAAGTCACCAGAGGAATCTTATGGGCAATATGGTTGAGATGCACTTGCCAAACTAAGATGCTCAGGCCCAGTGCATGCTGCTTTCCATGTATTATACAGAACATCTACCTGTGTGCATGCCGGGAGCCGCCGAGAGTCCCCTTCATGGTTGCCATTGATGGTGTTTAACAAGAGAACCGCCCACCACTCCTCCAAACATTCGTTCATGTTTTAGAGGAGATGCTTTTATGTGTGTAGCTTTTGTTTTACTTGTTAAGTACTTGGAGTAACTAGAGCGGGATGCTCTCTCCTATAGGAAATGCCCACAGCAGCACATTGGCAAAGTGCCCTGGCAAACAGCCACAGCATTTTCTTGAACAGGATTTGTATGTATATAGCCAGGACTGGGTGTTTTATTTGGACCCATGTACATGTACAGAACTCTTTATCTGCTATTCCAACACGCAGAGGTCCCTGAAAATGAAGATTGTTTTTCTTAACTTTGAAATTGACTTGGTTGGTAACAGGACTGCCCTGAACTGACTCAGACTGTTCTTGTTCTTTATCTAATGGGATACTCAAACTTGTGTTAGTAGAGAAATCCTGAGTTCTGTAATGAGTTGTTCTGTTTCCTGCTTTGTTAGGATGTCCCCACTATTCCCCTTCTAATGTTTATAAGAATAGTTTTAAACAAGATCCAGCCCAGAACATTTTTCATAAGAATTTATGGATCTGCAGAACAGATGCTTGAAACTTACAGAGAAACATTTCATCAGTAGAAGCAAAAGCTCTTGTTCCCACTTGTACAATTTCCCACAAATTGATTTTTGCACCTCTCTTACATGGCAGTCACATAGTAGGTTCAAGGTTTAAATGGTCCCTGACGTTTTAGGGTTGAATTTTGGGAACCATTTCTCTTGGAACCAAAGGTCATCAGTGTGAAGCTAGAATTGATTCCAGAGATGATCGGAACAAATTGGAGGAGAGGGTGTGTGCACAGAGATGGTGTTTGTTAGGAGCAAGCGCAGAAGTAGCCGCTTAGGTGGAAAGTCTTCATTGTGGAGAAGGGCTGGGCTTCAGTAGAAATGGCTGAAGAGGCTGGAAAGGAGGCAGAGTCACTTGGTGGCCAGGTATTGAGGAATGGGTGTCACCATGGAAATGTGAATTAGCAGTACTGAGATGTAGCCTTGTGTTTTTCCTTTAGTTAAAGGCCTGAACAGACCAAGAAAGACAAAACAACAACAATAACAGTAACGACAAAACCCAAACGTTCTTCTTGCTTGGTCTCCTTAAACTCGGTGGAGAGGGATGGGCTATGAATATCTTATAATGGTTGAACAATTACAGGGCAATTTGTCTTAGCTAGGTGGGTAGTTTACAGCAGTATCAGTTGGCTCTGAGTTCATTGTGTGCACGTTTTGTGGGATGAGAATTTACTGATATAAATCTGATTGATAAATTACAAGCCTCTAGAGTTTTGATTTTACCGGGTTACTGGGATTTGTGACTATAGCACACTGGGGCCAGAGAGTAGTTGGAATTATCATGGAATGGTGCATTTTATTATTATTTCCCACAACAACAGCTTCTACTTCTATGAAGAATGAATAACTTTGTAAAAAGAGGGCAGTGAGCAAGCTGGGATGTGCCTGTGTGCTGGGCTCCAGCAAAGGAATAGAAGCGTTTGTCTGTCTGCTGCTTACACAGTCAGGAGGGCTGATTCTCATTTTCTCAGGCCAGGCAGACACAAACATGTGAATACAACCCTGGTACAAGACAGACTCTGATAAGGAAAGCCTCTGAGGCCTGATTTCAAAACCAAAGTGAGGATTAAGGCTCTGGTCCAGCAAAGGGCCTTATCTCAGCCCTCCAACACTGTCAAGTTCACCTTCCCCAAAGCTTAGTTCCAAGGTCCTGAAAGGCAGTGTTCCTGTGAGGTGGATGGAGGGCTGTTGGCTGCTGGACACGGGAGGGAATGGAGTCCTGTGAGTCTATGTGTGCTTCCCAGAGCTCTTAGCACGTTGCAGATATCTAGACTAGATGCAATTTAATGTGACATCTGTACTCAGTACCTATTCTGTACCAGACTGTGTTCTAGCTGCTTCTGCTGTATGAAATGGATATGGATGTATAGAGACATGATTCTCCTCCTCCCTCCCCCCCATCTCTCCCCCCCTTCAATCCCTCTCTTGTTACTTTATTCTCTCGAAGCTAGAATGGATCTGGGTCTTTTATTATTATTATTATTATTTTACTCATTTTCTACATGATGCAAGCCATGTGTGAATGTGTTGCTTTTGCAAGGACTGAAAATCTTCATATAAGATCAACCTTGTATCCATTCCCAGGTCTTGACCTGAGTCACTGTCATTCACATATTGTGTTTGTGCAGTGACCTTTTCCGAAGCACAGACACACTCCCTGTGCTCGTTGTTCTGTGACTTATTCTTTCCCCTTCCGAGTGGCCGAGAATTTCTTGTGCTGATGTTTACAGACTCTGCCACTTCAGTCTATGGGTGGAAACTTCACGGCTGTTAGCCTGCCCGAGGTAACTGTGGATGGGAGGAAACCTAGACACTGTTGCTGACATCCCATTGGTGCCCCTGCGCCTTCACTGGTGCTGGCGTCTAAGGGATGAGCTTGGGAGCCTCTCAATCATGTTTCCTGAGTCCACACCAGCCACTCTACTTGGGGGCTTTCTGGAGGATCTCTCCTGGGGACAGCACTGTTCTGCCTGTGATCCCTTCTGTGTAGCCAATGGCCTTGGTCCTTTGATTCAGGTGGTAAGTTGCTTTGTGACATGTATCATCTCAGAAAGTCTCGTTGTGTAGAAGCCCTGTGTCCATCATAAAATGAGTCTTCTTGTTTTTAAGAAGCTCAGTTACTTTACACTCATTCCCCACTGTGTAGTTAGCCCAGCACTTTTATTTTTAAATGCCTACTCCAGGAAACGCCAAGTTAATTTACCATACAGTTTCATATACAGAACCCAGAAAGAGATTTATTTGCATGCAAGGGTATGATGTCTCAGTCAAAACACCGCCAGGCTTTGGGATGGGGAATGCACGGAGGCTGTCTACACTCAGTTTTGTGCCAAGAAGCAACCAGAGGGCAATCAGCTCAGCCGTTGGCTCCATCACTCCTTTACATCCATTACAAGCCCCATGAAAGCATCCAAGCAATCAGGGACAATACTTCCCTTCTGCTAAAGCTGATTAGAAAAGGTCTGGAGTTACCTAATATTACCAATTAGGGGAACACAGGGCCTTAGTTGAATGACTGTTTCTGATTAGGTATGTGATTCCACCCCTGCCATTGTCTACCACATATGCACATGGCTTCTGCAATGGTGTCAGCTGACTGTTCTCCATCTGACAGGCCACTCTAATCATGCTCGGACCTCTGGACCCCTTTGATAGATTGGCAAAGTCTCTGAACCACATCACAGAGTAATGTTTTTAAACAGAGAATTTCCATTGAAATCAGTACATTTATCAAAATACTGTTCCAAATTTGATTGGGTGATATGCTTGCTTCTTGGTTAATAACTACCCAGGTTTGATAGTAACAGTGGACTCCATGTTCTCTGGCATGGGCCGAAACTGAAATAATAAGAAGTGTGTGGTTTCTGATGCTCACGTCCTTGTTGGCTTGGTGATAGAAGGTGGTGCTCTATCAATATGAATTTAGTGGAAATCTAGTTTTCATTCACCTGAAATCCGGCCCTACCTCTGCAGTGCCTATAGCCCCAGATTAAGAGCCTACACCTCCACACAGTAGCACAGTCCTCTTGTTCTCTCTCAGAGCTGCCGCTTCATGGTAACAGTGTGGACATCATGATTAGCCAAAGCACAAAGTCAGTGTCAGAAACTTTACTTAAACAACAACAACAAAACAACTTGTTACTGAATCTTTGTGACTTTCACACACCCACTCATCTTCCTGTCTCTCACATCCATTCTTTGCCCTGGAAACCTCCTGCCAAAGTAAAATAAACACATATGTCCCAACTGATGGAGGTGGTGAGGTGCTGAGGGTGGGCACCACCTCTGCACCTGGGCCACCTCATGACAGATGAGTCGGGGCAGCCTCCCACACTCACACTCCACTGAGCTGTCCAGGCAAGGTGCAGGCCCCCATCTCTCAAGTGCTACCTATCACAGATGAGAGATGGGGCCAGCTCTCCACAGCATTGCAGCTAGTGAGGGGCAGGACCAGGTATGCACAGTCCCTGGACATCTATGTAGTTCCTGGTGGCTGCACTGACCAGTGACAACCCATGTTCTCTAATGGTAAAATGGGCCACATTGATACCAACCTCTGTCACTGTGTAGCCATTCCTCTCCCCACTAGATGTGGCCCTCGTAGTAACTCAGGCTGGGATCTCACCATGGCCACAGGTGGCAGGGCTGGCCACTCAATGCAGGTAACTCTTCCAGTCTTCAGTCCCATCTCTTCATAATGCTGGCTGTGAAAGAACCCCAAAGAGGGGAGACCCTCACTCAAGTCTCAGGATGACACAACCCCCCCACCAAGAACTCACCAGAGACCACCCTTGCTGCAATCACATGAGGTTTATTTACAGGAATTGACAGGAACCAGTGCACTGGGGTTGAGACTCCTATCCGACGCACAGGTAGAGGAGTCCGACTCTGAGTAGCTGTGAGAAGGGGTATTTAAAGGAAAAAGCCACAACCCAAAGGGGGTAGGGAGGGTGTCACTGGAAAAATGCCAAAAATACCAGTGAAGAATCTCCAGGGAAACACCTGGTTTATCAAGATTGTTCACAAGATTTTTATCTAACTGTTTATGGTCAGCCAGTTCCTAGAACAGAGTTGCTGATCCAGCTATAACTATTATGGTCAGTTAGTTCCTGGAACAAAGTCACTGAACTTGCTATCATACATTTTTGGCTCTACTCTACCTGCTAGGGGTCTTCTACTTTACCTGTTAGGGGGTCAGGATTTATCCTGGTCTTTCATTCCCCACTTCTTCTAGTGCCTAGTTCTAATCATAGAACTAGATCTCAGTATCTTTATAATACTGATTTTTTTGTTCTCCTAAAGCATGATATTGTTGGCCTAACACCAAAATCTGCACAGTGCTCAGTCTTTCTTTAACAAAAGCTACTAACTTACTAAGGATGCATGATCCAAATGTAAGAAGCAAAAGCAAAATTAAAATAGGCCCCCACTAAATGAGGAGATTAATGTGGTCAGCCACGGGAATCTGTTAAACCATCCTTTAAAACGTCTTTGTTGTTCTTCTCTGTCTCTTTTTCTTTTGTCTAGTCTTTCCCTTAGCTTACTCATAGAGTCTTTAATGACTCCTGAATGATCTATGTAAAAGCAACATTTTTTTTTTTCCTTAATTCAGCACATAGCCATTCATCGCTAAGGAACAGTAAGCCTAGTCCCCTTCTGTTTTGCAAGACTACCTCTGAGAGGGGGGATCAGTGATTCTTCAAGCTTAGATATGGATTGCTCGAGGGCTCATAAATCCTCATCCATTGCGGATCTCAATGAGTGGAAATGTTGAGGAGTCTGTATTAGTGCTGCTGTGCCCATTCCCACACCTGTGGCTACTCCAGGTCCCAACAAGACTGCTAAGGTCAATGAAATGGGTTCCCTACAGAAATGTCTTATTAAATTTATTTTTAAGAGTGCTGGCGGGGTGATAATAAACCCTAGGGACCAACTGTATGAGTATACAAAAGTCTCTGGCATCATCAAAAACAGAAGTGGATATACAAGGGGTTAATCCTGAACCACATGCCCGCCATTTATCCAGCGTGGGTACCAAGACTCTGTAAGTAGATGTCTGTGGGCTCTTAAGTGTCTCATTGCAAAGATTCCTGTAAGCGGCTGGTGGGTTCCCTGTACAGGTCCCTTTTCCTGAGACCTCTGTAAGGGTTAACTTGTTCTTACTGTTCCAGACACAGGTGTCATGGTTGGTGGTGTTATTAAAGGTCCCAGACATCACAATGCCTTCATAATAAGGGGGTCCTGAGGAGAGGCAAAGCCAATAGGAGTCAGTAAACTTTCCAAGCCTCCGCAACATTGAGCGGTGGCCCGGTCTCAGTCATCTCGGGGGCAAACGTAAAATCCTAGTCTCCCTAAGTGGCACCTTGCCTCTGGATTCTCACACCCAAACTTGCCTCTGGGTGAAAATGTTTTAGGGACTTCTAGGGGCATATTCTGAGGATCTGTGTCAGGAATGTTTCAGGAGTCCAGCCCAGCTACCAACTAACAGAAGTCAGGAGTGAGCATAGGCCACCATGTGTATGGTGGGGCCACTTTGGAGGTGGACCATATCACCTCCCCAGTCTGTGAGGAAACTTGCCAAGTCAGTTTTTGAGGGGTATGGGAGTTTTTACCCACTACCAGTGAGACACCTGCGGTGCAGATGCAACTTAAGAGGACCAGCAGTCTTTTCCAATTCTATTTATCTTGGGATGGCTCTGGGGTGTTCTTTTGATGTGGGATGCATGGATCCAAGCTGAAATGCCTTCAACCTTAACCACAGTAAGAGTTGTCAAAAGCACCAGATATGGCCCTTTCCAGCAAGGTTCTAGGTTCCCCACTCAATGGTGTCGGACCAGGACGGCGTCTCTGACCTGGAACTGGTGGGTTACGCCTGGAATCCCAGTCTCATACGCCTCTTTCAGTTGTTCCTAGGTTTGATGTCTTACCACCTCAAGGGCCTTTAGGCAGGCAAACAAAAGTTTAGAAAGAAAAGCACCAGGATTATACACTCCACCCGACTCAGTGAGCTGTGGCAGTCCCCCACACAGTATCTCTTAAGGGGTAAGTTTAAATTGTCCTGGGGTGTTCCAAACTCGGAACAGGGTAAAGGGAAGGAGAGCTGTCCAGTCATTCCCGTTGGTCTCTAAGGCTAATTTTGGTCTCTTTTAGGGTTCTATTTACCCTTTTTACCTGACCTGAGCTCTGGGGTTGGTAAGCACAATGTAATTTCTAATTGGTCCCCAAGAAACAAGCTAATATCTGACTTACCTGGGCAACACAAGCTGGCCCATTGTCTGATCCAATTACCTTAGGGGTGCCAAACCTAGGAAAGATCTCTTCTAGAATCTTCTTTGCTATGACCACTGCCGCCATTTCTCTCTTTGTGGGGAGGCTTTCATCCACCCAGAATAGGTATCCATAAAGACTAATAGATACTTATATCTATATCTTCCTGGCTTAGTCTCTGTAAAATCCACTTCTCAGTAAACCTAAGGTCTATCTTCTCTCCTCCCCGGCCTTCTACATACATTTGTTTTCTGGCACGACACACAGTTATCTACTCAAATCTGGCACAAAAGAATTTGACCTCAAGACAGTCTTTACAAGTTTGTCTACCTCTAGATGAGTTCATTGATGTGTTTTCTTCAAGTCCAGTACTGTACACCAGGTTCTGGATGGGGGCAATGAGTTCAACAGGTTATAAGGGTTAGGTACCATGAGGTAGAAATCAGTCACCCATTTGTTTACCTCTCAAAGATCTTGAACTGTCCAGCAGTCATTGGTTCCAGGTTTGCACACCAGTAGGAGAGGCATGTTTCAAGCTGATCAACACTCATACAGAACCCTGAGTTGGAGTAACCAGATGATGTGTGTCTTGATCCCGTCTCGCTCCTCCTTTGACATGGGGTACTGACGCACCGCTAGCCTGGACTTTTAGCTTCTTATGGGCGGGAACTGGATCTCAGCCTCCCCCATTCCTGCAGTTACCTCCAGAAATACAAATGGTCAGGAGGGTGTATAATTTCTTCATTCCAGGAGAACTACCATACCCTCACCAGAACCCAGACAGGAATATCCCAGGAATCCCTGAGCTTCATCCAGACCTCTCAGAACATCTCCCAGGGCAACACAGTCGGAGAGCCCCTGGCAAGTCTACAAATACTCATATTCCCCTCCTCTACCTGAGACTCGAACGACCTCAAAACCAGAACCAGAACTCTCGAGCAACTGCAGAACCAAAAGTACAGAACCAGAATTTAGCCGGCACAGAATTACAAAGACATAGACAATTACAGAGACACAGACAATATCTCACCTCCACGTGGGTCTTCGGAGATAAGGGTGGTCGCAAATCCCGGACGAGCCCTCAAATGAAAGACCCCTGCAGAAGGGAGACCCTCACTCAAGTCTCAGGATGACAGGACCCCCCCCCCCAAGGACTCACGAGAGACTGTCCTTGTTGCAATCACATGCGGTTTATTTACAGGAATTGACAGGAACCAGTGCACCTGGTTTGAGACTCGTATCCCACACAGGGGTAGAGGAGTCCGACCCCGAGTAGCTGTGAGAAGGGGTATTTAAAGGAAAAAAAACACAACCCAAAGAGGGTAGGGAGGGCATCATTGGAAAAATGCCAAAAAATGAAAGGTTTCTCCCCCCTAATTTATGGTATGACTAGAATAATTTGATACTTTTTAACCCTGTTGCTAAATAATATTCTAATCAACCAAAAAGTCCAATTTCTCATCTCCTTTGTGTTCCATGCCCCTTACCAAAGAAACAAAGCAAGGGTTTTGCTTCTGCTTTGTCTTTGAAACCCAGTCTCATATCTCAAAGCAGCCTCAGCCTCACCACATAGCTGAGGATGACCTTGACCTTCCTCCTGTCTACCTCATGAGTGCTGTGATTTCAGGCACGTGCCATCAATGCCTGGCCTTATGCATTGCTGGGACTGAACCCTGGGTGTGTGCTAGGAAAGCAGTGTGCCACCTGAGTTACATTCAGAGGGGTTACTATTGATGTGAGAAAGAAATCCCAGGGAACAAAGTAGAAAGAAGGTCTACTAGTGTCCCAGGTTGTTCCCTATAGATGTCCTGGATAGTGGCCCAAAGACCTTAGTATCAACCTGCTGTAAGGCTTGACTCTATGTTCCATCTCTCATTTTAACAGAAGCTATTTAGTCTGAAAAGCCCAACCATTTGGAGACCAGAAGTAAGCTGACTACACTGACAATAGAGTTACTCAGAGTCTTTAAATATTTCCTAAGTCATTTAGTCACTTCAGAAAACACAACTTTTCATGATGGATTCCTTTTCCAAAAGCCTAACTGGAATTTGGGATGGACTAGTCACAGAAGTCCCTGGAGTTATGACTGGGATAGGAAGTTCCCCACAAGTACCTGTGTTTTGTACATGGGTCTCAGTGCTGTTGTAGGAGTGTGTAGAGCATTTGGGACTGTGGCTTAATTTGCAGAGGTGGATTGCTGGACACCAGACATAAAAGTGGTGTCTGCTTCTGACCTTGGTCCTCCTTCAGGTGTCCTCTGTGTGTCTGTTGGAGAAGCCACTGCTACAAGGCCCAGCCGTCATGACCAGTCCACTCCAGCCTCCACACTTCCTCCACCGTGACAGACTGTGTCCTGATCCAAACTAGCCTCTCCTCCTCTTAGCTGTTCTTGTCAGCCACCATCACAGCCATGACAAGAGTTAAGAGACACACAGCTCTGCTGATGCAGCATCTATCCCTCTGCAGACGGGCAAACCTGAGGCTCATCCTGCCCAGCACCACTCAGCAGATAGCTTGGCCTTCCTGGCACTGCATGAGCTACAGTCTCTGCGTGATGAGCCCTTCCACGTGCTGCCCTCCACTGGGCCAAGCCTGCATGCAGACAGGTGAAGAGGGACCGGTGTGGGGAACACCTGCATCTTCCCCTGAATTTGACGACAGACTGTCTGGGGTGCTCCTTTGGATCTAGACCACCGAGTGCAAAGTGACCTCTCCCTGCAATGACACCATTTCAGAACCTTATGGTAAAACTGAAGAAGGTGAACTGAGTCACCCTGCTAGCCCTTGGCCACATGGGCATTAGAGGTTTAGGTTAATAAGGAGGTAGCGACTTGGGAGTTGCTGCACTTTGTTTAATAGACTGGGACAGCAGTACTCAAGGGTGACACATTTACATTTTTCACTTACCGGTAAATTAAAAGCAGCCCCCAGAGTCCCTCATCAAGGGCTTTCTGAACACTTGCCACATGGCGCAGGGATTGGCGGCACTTGTGAGGAAGAGCAGTTGTGTCATTGTGCCCTGTCGGCTGAGGGAGGACCCTGCTGCAACCCCAGAATAAACAAACAAACAACAACAACAAACCCTGGCCTTCATTGCAGCTGTCCTCAAACGCCACTGAGGACACGCAGGAGCATTGCCTCCCACAGCAGCATTACCAGCCTAAACTCGAGATACACAACATCATTCTCACTTGTGAGACACTAATTGAGCAGCTGATTCCTGTCATCGTTAGTGGCATTCACAGTGGACATTTGTCCTTGACTTCCCAGCACATCTGTTCCTTTCACATCTGAAGAGTTTCCTTCGAGGTGTAGTCTGGAAGGACGCAGAGACCACCTGCTAGGTTGGCAACCAGGTGGCCTGATATCTCTCTGGCATCCCTTGGGCAAGACATGGCTCAGACCTGCGACTCTGTCTCACCTCAGCCTACCAACTCCTGTGTACAGGTGACAAATAAGAGGCGGGGGTTCATCCCTGATCATGGAGGGACATGGCAGCTGCTTTCCAAGATCACTATGGCCAGGATCAGCATTCGACAGGCACCTCCGGCAATGTCAGTGACTCAAGCTCAGGCTCTATGTCCAGGCCTGTTTCTCCCTGGGAACAGGTTTTGTATGGCTGGAAGGGAGGACGACCTGTGTCCTCATGGTCTCAACTGGCCCTCCAGCTTTATACTCACACATAGTTTACCTTTGATGAGTCACTTCTCCATGTCACCTAGCCAGATTCAGCACCACAGAGCCCAGCCAGTAGAAACTCGCCGAGTCTTCTGTTCAGATCCTAAACTACCTTGCAGGGCAAGCACTTGCTCCCATGCGTCCTGCTGTGTGCAGCTGCCGGCCTGTCGTACCAGGCTTACTTCTCTCCTTAGACTCTTCCAGTCTGCCGACCCCAGGGTGTGTCCTGTTGTAATCTAGTGTTTTATAGAGCTGGGGGGTGTGAGATCTGTTTGAGCACACAGCAAGTGTTCTAGCACCGAGCCAGGCCCCAGCCCAGTTTGTGGGCCTTTTGGTTCATACATGAGCTGTTTCCTCCCAACTCAGCCTGTGCCAAGACCTTCTAATTGCCGAGCCACAGAGTAGACAAGCCCCGCTGTTTGCCTCTCCCACTGTATTACAGAGGTGAGGACCCAGACCACTGTTGTACTGGTGACAGGAAGTCAGTCGCCTCTGTAAATGGCTATCATCCCAGCAGCAATGAAGATATTATAAGGCACACTTGATGCCCCTCCCTCAGGTCACCTCAATAAATTGGGATTTTCCAAGAACCTCTCCGGGGAGAAAGGAAAGTCTGACATCTGGTATTGGACAGAAATGGGACTTGTCTTCCAGGACGGAATTTCACACAGCATTGGCAACTTGTCTGACCACCTTGTAGAGAGACTGGAGCCAGACCGTGATGGGCAAGATTGACCAGGACTGCTTAGCTACGCATATTTCTTACCTTGTGTAAACCTAAACCTCACAGCAGGACCCTGAAGATGGACTTGGGCTGGGGAGTAGGGTCACTGGGTCACTGGGTCATGTGTTTCTGGGTCATGTCACACCCTGGGATGGAGGTGCAGCATCAGTGTCACACGGTACTGATTGAACAAACATGGAAACCAGTTTCCTTTATCGGTGAGCAGTTGAGAGGATTAACCAAAATAATGACTGGGGGACACATAGCACATCAGCTAGGCAGTGAGAAACTGGTGGCCACAGCAGTGGGTTTTCTTGCGTGCTTTCCAGCCTGAAGGTCTCGCTTTGTCTCTGAGCTTTGGGATGCGCAGGTTGGGTCTGACGAGTTCATCAGAAGAGTTTTAATGCCATGGACTTACAGGCAGGGCGAGAGCACACTGAGGGCCCCAAGAAGAGCCCAAGCCTAACACCAGATAGACAACCTGGCAAGTCAGAGAACTGGCGCCCACGTGGCAGAAAGGGAATCTTTTTATATGCATTGAAGGTTAGGGACATTCACAGAAAGAGCCTGCAGCAGACTGAGTCAGGCAGGAGCTGGGAAGCAGTTGGGGAACTGATTGTGGCACCCTCTGGTGTTAACTCACTTCCCCAGTGAGGTGTCATGGCTCCTGCAAAGCTGCTGGCTCGGGCACAAGGAGAAACTGCCGGTCAGTATTTGTGGGGGGGAAGCTGCTACAATCAGAGGCAAGATTCAAGTACTCCTAATGGCTTCTGTGTTCTGGCCACTGTACCTGAGGATACGTAGGTCCTCAGAGCACAGAGCATCCGTTTCCTTACCTGCAAACCAGGGTACTGCTGTCCACAGCCCTGGGTTAACAGAAGAGTCGATGGGATTATGTATAACAGACCCGCCGTGTAGATGAGAGGCATTAGTCACGGGCGATGTGATTGCTGTCCTTTGTCTTTGATACCCCGCTAGACCGCATGGCTAAATCCCTTTTCCTGAAGGAAGTAGGTATGAGATATAAATAGAATTTTTACCATCTCTTTGGTCCTGCAGCTCATATTCCAGACATTCCAGAAGCTTGCATGAAGAAATAGTGCCAAGGAAGCACCAGATTCAGTTCACCTGAACGACTTCTGCCCCGTGTTGTGACTGCTGTGTTAGAGCTGCCCCAGCTGTCACTCAAATGTATTTGGAAATAGTCTTCAGTCAAATGCTCTGGCACAGCACCAACTCCTATAAATAATTAGTGTTTTCTTCTGACATCATCTGTCAGTGTGTGATGGGGACTCATTAATCCTCTAACCGGTTCTCATGAAGATTGATTTACAGATTATCTTCAGAGAAGGAAACCTGCCGCATATGCACACAGTTGCTCGTGATACCTGAGCCACAGAGAGCCAGCCAGAAGCGGGGTGGAGGTGGGCAGGAGAGCCTCTCGGAGCTCAGTTGCCCTTCCTGGGCAGTGTCCTCGGTGCAGACAAGAGATACGCACATGGGATGTGTAAGGCTGAGGCTCCGTCTGTAAGATGGCAGACGTGCAAAGGAAAGACAGCAGGACATTTACAGCTGTAGTTATGGTGTACGTCTCCTCTCTCAGTGATGCGTTTTCGGATTTGAACTTTAGAATCCTGCCCTGCTCGAAATCCAGTGACTCTCTGCTGTGCTGGGGACCACTGTGACTCGTGGCTGAAAGGTATAAAATTCCTTAGTTGTGGCACATACACCACTCCTGGTGTAAATGGCAGGGCTCTTTTGGGTCTACACTGTAATTTGTAATGATACATGGTCTTTAGAACATTGAACCAGAAATACTAGCTGTGAGCCAAGGAAGATAATTGTTTAGCGTGCTGTCAGGATGTACTTAGTGGGGTGTGCGGTTGATGTTTTTGAGTTGTACCCTAGGAACTGAGATACACCGCACACTTGCCTGGGCAGCAGTCGTGTTTCCTCACCGATCCTGGGATGCTCATTTCCCTTGTGTGCACAGGCAGCCCACGCCTACTCTCCATCACTGTAGCATGTGCCGATCATGTCTGGTGCTCGCCGGATTGTGTGGAGCTATTCTGCCGCATTGGA